>NW_026880218.1:0-29806 GCF_032173495.1 Musca vetustissima
TAGATAATTTTAGTACGATTCATTCTAGCAAATAAGAACCAAATGCCAAATTACAGCCAAGATTTTTTTTCCGCAAGCATAGAACAATTTTCTGTTCACAGATTTAATGCAACTATCCTAAATAGGATATGCAAAAATTTGGCATCACTACATCCTTGCATTCGGGAAATACAGTACATTATTTTGGAAAAATGAAAGTACAATATCAAGAAAACCAAATGCAAAATCGACGAAGAAACATTTAAAATTATTCTCTATATTCTTTTTTACAAAAATCAAAAATAATTCTGATGACAGAATTCGTACAATTCCAATACGAAGCGATTAAAATCAAATTGCAATATTTGGCGTTTTTCTCTGTTGTTATGATATCATAACAACAGAACGAATAATGTTATGCTTTTTTATCTTCACCCGTTTCTCCGTTTCGTTTTAATACTTCGGTTGTTTAATTGCATTGCATCTTGATGTTACCTAAAGTTCATTGACCCAATAAAATAATATGCTTAGCTCCTCTCCTCTTTTACTCTTAAAACCAAACATTCCGATTGTCAATAAAATTCCGTAAATTTGTTCCAGCCTCGTCCCTATTCACTCCTTATCATAATTGCATAAGATTGCGAAATTCATTATGCTCCGTATCATAATTCTCCCCAATAGTTCTTATCATCAAAAATCATACAACACCATTCGTCTGTCTTTGAATTCCGCTGACCATTTTTATCGTTACAACTGATACATGCATGTTGTTGTTGTTATTCCCAATAGCCCCTATAGTTTGTTTCCCATATCTGTTCCCCCTTCCCCTTGTAAACATTTCGGTAAGCTCCGCGCATGCCCACATAGTTTCCATTCACAATATTCTAAAACCGAACGGAAACACACACGCGCACACACATTGTCATACTCAAGGTCAAGAGCGCACCCACACACGTTGACCAAATAGGATTTTATAAAAATGTAAAATGTTCAACATGCTGACGAACAAAAGATAATTGATATTCTCACATACCAATTTTGCGAACTTAAGAAAACGAACCCTAAATAGAAAATCAAAAATCCATAAACATGCTGAATAATTTAGAATAAGAGACACAATTCGCGCTTTCAGTCTACCCAATTTAAATAAATAACTAATCGATCAGAGCGACATCTATATTCATATTTTAAAAAAGAGCAAAATATTAATTCATTTCATCACAATTGGTCTGTTCCAGTACTTTTTTAATAGTAAATCTAGTAAAAGGGAAACACAAAATTGCTCTCAGAGTACAAAATAATTTGAAAAATTCGGGAACGCAAATCTATTAAATGTGCCAAAATTAGAAGGCAATACTTCAAAATCAACATAACAACCAATCAGAAGTAGGCATTCTTGCTTACCAAAAAGGGTAAAATGGCCGAGTAATACTCGAGTAAAAAGTTTACAAAGAGAATGCCATATTGTTTTGTGCTCTCTTAAATTTGATTCGAGTAAAAAGTTTACAAAGAGAACGCCATATTGTTTTGTGCTCTCTTAAATTTGATTCAATGTTTTACCAGGTTTTGAGGGATGAGCAACGGTTTTCGAGTAAAAAGTTGCAAAACATGTAAAATGAGTAGATTCTTTTAGGTTCTGCAACGGAACTAATGTTCAATAAACTTGAACATATACCTCCATTTCGAAATTGTTCCCTTCCATAGCATACTTTTAGGAGTTTGCTTTAAAGCGACATCTATATTCCTATTTTAGAAAAGGGTAAAATATTAATTCATTTCGTCACAATGTGCAATAAATTTAAACATATACCTCCATTTCGAAATTGTTTCCCTTCCATAACATACTTTTAGGAGTTTGCTTTAAAGCTAACCAGATTAAATAAAATTAAAAAACAAGTCTTTTATCAAATCTACAGGGCAGCATCAATAATTCACCAAACCACAATTTAAATAAAGGAAGCAAAAGGTTTTGAATCACCCAATCTTTCAAAGCGACATCTTCACCTTAAAGATCACAGGGAGACACATACAACTCACCACCAAAAGGATTAAAGAACCAAAAGGTTTTGAATCACCCAATCTTTCAAAGCGACATCTATACTTTAAAGAGGATTGTGTCTATGCTACAAACACGACAGATCACAGTGTTGCACATACAACTCACCTCCAAAAGGATTGGGTCTATGCTACAAACACGACATTGATCAGGGTTGCACAGACAACTCACCACCAAAAAGTTTATGTCTATGCTACATACACGACAGGCCATCTACTGACAACGATCTAATTCACCACTATTTTGGTCAAATACACAGGGTAACATCTGCAATTCACCACTTCGTGATTCGTGTCTACGATACACACAGGGCGACATCTACACTTCACCACGAATAGTTTGTGTCTTTGCTACTTCACCACGAATGGTTTGTGTCTTTGCGGATTGATTACAAAATCGTCTTAGAAGTTCATATTTTACATGGTAAAACCTGACAATTACGAGTAACGAATGTCCCCCAACAATTTTAATATAAAAAGGGGGTTGCATGGGGACTACTCCTAAAAGGGGGCCAATATTAATAATTTTTGGTAGGGAGATTTGTTACCATATACGACTACAAAATACCAAATTACAGCGAATTCGGTTGAAAAACGAGTTCAAGAACCACAAAATGCAGAAAATTGGAGGGTACCCTTATATGGGGGCTACCTAATAAAAAAATTACCTATATTTATAATTTTTTGTGGAGCGATTTGCTGCCCAATAAAAACACAAAGCACTAAATTACAGCCAACTCAGTCGAAAAATACGCTCAAACCCCCAAAGCACTGAAAATTGGGGGTACCGTTTTATAAGAGCTACAAAAAAGTGCACCTATATTTATAATTTTTAGTGGGGAAATTTGGTACCTAATAAGAACTCAGTGAACCAAATTACAGCGAATTCAGTTGAAAAACACACTCAAGAACCGACAATTGGGGGGTACCCTAATATAGGAGCCATGCCCAAATCTGGTCCGATATAGCCCATCTTCGAAATTGACCGGCCTGCAGGTAAAGGGCAACTTATGCAAAATTGTGGCGATCTATCTCAATTAATATACCCTCCATACTATGGTGAAGGGTATAAAAAGTTTAAAAAGTGGTTAAATAAACACAACTAAATTTGATTTTAGACGTCACTTTTAATGTATCATATTGGTCATTGTCTTTATCCGGCATTATAATAACCACTCCAAAAGTATATTTTTTCATTTTATCAGCAAGGGTATCAGCATGGATATATTTGATGAGAGATGATTCTTTGGACGATATGTACCTTGAAATACCCAAAAAAATATCAAACAGCGGTTTAGTCGGCAATTTTTGAAGACTAGTATTATCATTACTGCAGCTCATTCTGTTCTCATTTTTGTTCACCCTTTTTCCGATTGTACTTTTTTCAAATTGTAAATATTTAGAAAATTTGCTTCATAAATATACTTTTTTTTTGGAAAAAAATGCTCAAATGTATGAGAATATTTTTTATATGTGGCTCTTCAAAAGTTCCTGTTTGTCAAATTTCCAGTGCATTTCAGAGAATTTAAAAATTATTTCACTCAAAAATTAACATTATGTTATGTCACCATATCGTGACATAACATAATGTTATACCATACCGACATCTATAGTTTATTTGTGACTATGAAATGTCCTATCTTTCTACTTTTATGTCTTTGACAAAATGCATTTTGATAAAATAGTTTATGAAAAAATATCCAGGGGGAATCAGGCATTACAGAGGCAAAGACATAAAAGTATAAAGATACGACAATCGATACGTCAACAATTTCCAATAGATGGCTTTTCCTCTGTTGTTACGATATCATAACAACATAGCAAACAATATTAATCGTTTTAAACGCTATATCGCAAGCTTATAAAATAAAAATATATTTTTTGAGTACAGATCTCTAATTTTATTTACATTTTATACACACATTATCGCGTATTTGCGTTTTTATTGTTAACATGCCTCTGTTATGCCTGATTCCCCCTGGATATTTGTTCATAAACTATTTTGTCGAAATGCATTTTGTCAAGTCTTTACGGTTTCTATGTCTTTGACAGAGGTAAGTTAAGAATAAAACTACCAATAGGCGATAATGTCTGTATAAAATGTAAATAAAACAGAGGTCTGCACTCAGAATATATATTTTCATTTTATAAACTTAAGATATAACACTAAAAACGTTTAATATTGTTTGCTCTGTTGTTATATCATAACAACAGAGGAAAAGCCATCTGTTGGAAATTGATTACGTATCTTTATACTTTTATGTATTTTCCCTTACCTCTCGATCAGAATCAGTTTAGCGTGTGCACGAACCAAGTTCTAAAAGCTTTTAGATCAAACAAAGCTCTGACAAAAGCATTAAGGTATAAAGATAGTGATATTGTAACACAGAGCACAAAAAGAAAAAGATTTTGCAGAAAATGAGTTCTACGTTTTCAATTTACGCACTCTTTATATGGGACAGAGGAACTTTTACAGTTTCTCAATTAGAGTGTGTAAGAGCTATTCATATGAATAGAGATGGTATTTACCGGGTAAATACCCAAGGGGTGGGTAAATACCCATTTGCGGGTATTTATTTGGGTATTTACTATAATGAATCGGTAATGCAACATCTTAAACCCAATTTCAGGGCTTCTGTTATCAAATCGATTTAGAATGGATAGTTTTACGATACTTTAAAGACGTGGGTAAATACAAGAGTTTTTATCCAAAAATTAGGTATAAACTCATTAACTGCGGAACCCCTTGACATCGGCGGCCAAAATTGTGCATACATGTTTTTAATGTCAAAGCAAACATAGAAATCCAAAATGGGGTCCAAGTTTTGATATAGCCCCCATATAACCGTATTTCGCATTTTAATGCATTTTTTGTCTATTAGACACATTTTACGACCAAATTGGCTGCAATTTGGCACAGAGTATTCCTTTTGGGTACCAAATGTTCATGCAAAAATGTATGTAGGTCCACGTTTACTGGTAGCCCCCATGCAAAGTAACCGTAATTTGAGTATTTACCAAAAATTGTGTATAAACTCATTAACCGCTGAACCACTTGACATAGGCTGCCAAAATTTTGCATACATGTTTTTAACGTCAAAGCAAACATAGAAATCCAAATTGGCTGTAATTTGGCACAGAGTGTTCTCTTTGTGTGCAAAATGTCCATGCAAAAACTTATGTATGTAGGTCCAACTTTGTATGGGGGCTACCAGCCCCATACAAAGGTACCCCTATTTTGAGTATTTACCCAAAAAATTGGGTATAAACTCATTAACTGGCATACCACTTGCCGTAGGCGGCCAAAATTTGGCTCAGATGGTTTTTATATTAATACAAGTAATAGTATGGGAAATGGGGTCCGTGGGTCCAAGTTTTGATATAGCCCCCATATAACCGTATCTCCCGATTTAAGGTATTTTTGTGTCTATTAAACACATTTTACGATCAAAATTGCTGTAATTTGGCACAGAGTGTTCTCTTTGGGTACCAAATATCCATGAAAAAATTTATATATGTAGGTCAAAGTTTACTGGTAGCCCCCATACAGGGGTACCCCTATTTTGAGTATCTACCCAAAAACTGGGTATAAATTCATTAATTGCCGAACAACTTGACATAGGCAGCCAAAAGTTTGCACACATGTTTTTAATGTCAAAGCAAACCATAGAAATCAAAAATGGGGTCCCTGGGTCCAAGTTAGTAGTATGTAGTATGTCTTTGTGCATATGTTTGTAACAGGCAAAAGGAAACGAGATACACCCATAGTTCCTTTTGAGAATATGCATAGAATCACTTTCTGAGTCGATTTATGCATGTCCGTCCGTCTGTTGGTGTTAAATTGTAAACAAAGTACAGGTCGCATTTATAATCCGATTTTGATGAAATTTGGCACAGCTCATTTGTTTGGCCCAAGGACGAACCCTATTGAAATTGAAAAAATCGGTTCAGATTTAGATATAGCTCCTATATATATTTTCGCCCGATTTAAGGTAAATGGTGCACCAAAGTCCCTATATATCCTTGGATTTGCACGAAATTTGGCATAGCGTACTCGATTAAGTCTAGAATGATGTGTGCTAAGTTTCGTTAAAATCAGTTCAGATTTATATATAGCTCCCATATATATTTTCGTCCGATTTAATGTAAACGGTGAATTAAGTCTAGGATGATGTGTTTCGTGAAAATCGGTTCAGATTTGGATATAGCTCCCATATATATTTTCGTCCGATTTAAGGTAAATGGTGTGCCAAAGTCCCTATATATCTTTCGATTTGCACGAAATTAGGCGCAGCGCAATAAATTAGGTCTAGAATGAGGTTCAGATTTAGATATATCTCCCATATTTACTTTCGTCCAATTTTACACAACATTGACTAAAAATTTTGCACAACGTTTTGAAGTTAGTATAACCTAGAAATAAGATATAAATTCCGCACCAAATTCCCTAGGTGGGTCCGATTGGCACAAAATTTTGCACAAAGTACGGAAGATAATATAACATAAAGTGTGACAAATTTTGTTGAAATCGTTTAAGATTTAGATATAACTCCTAGATATAGTTTTGTCCGATTTTAAGTAAAAGGTGCACAACAGACCCAAAGTTAGGCCACTTGCTACAAAATTTTGCACAACGTACTGAAATTAATATTGCCTAACGATTTTTTTCACAGTAAATTTATGTTTGCAACAGCGATTTTTTTCATTTTGTACTACCGGGCCCCCGCCGAAATGAAATCCTGTGTACGTTGCTGGGTTGCAGAATGATATGTTTAAGGATCCAATTTCATTTTACTGGTCCTTCAAAAATGCGACGTCTGCTAGGATTCATCTGTTGAATATACTCAAATTGGTGAAGGGTATCATATAGTCGGCCCGTCCAACTTTACTACTTTCCTTACTGGTTTCGTTTTGAGGACAATGTAGTCTATTTCATTATAACTAGGGAATACCGAGGTGGTTGCTGATGACTATAGTGCCTAGGGCTACAAAAGACTTAGGAAACACCACCCATTAGAAAGTTATAACAAAATTATGATGATTGTATCGCGTATGTTTTTTTGTAAATGTTTTGCATATATTGTCCCATGTTTCGGGTAAGATCCCGCTCGAATTCGGGTATATTGCATTTCGACCTCATGGATGAGGTTGTTCTTTAACAGGCAAAAGGAAACGAGATAGATACATGGTTCCTTTTGAGAATATGCATAGAATCACTTTCTGAGTCGATTTATGCATGTCCGTCCGTCCGTCTGTCGATGTTAAATTGTAAACAATGGACAGGTCGCATTTATAATCCGAATTGGATGAAATATGGCATAGGCCACTTATTTGGCTCAAGGACGAACCCCATTGAAATTGGGAAAAATCGGTTCAGATTTAGATATAGCTCCCATATATATTTTCGTCCAATTTAATGTAAATGGTCTCTATATATCTTTCGATTTGCACGAAATTTTGTACAGCATAATGAATTAGGTCTAGAATGATGTGTTTCGTGAAAATCGATTCAGATTTGGATATAGTTCCCATATATAGTTTCGTCCGATATAAGGTAAATGGTGTACCAAAGTCCCTATATATCTTTCGATTTGCACGAAATTAGGCGCAGCGTAATGAATTAGGTCTAGAATGATGTGTGCAAAGTTTCGTGAAAATCGGTTCAGATTTGGATATAGCTCCTATATATATTTTCGTCCGATTTAAGGTAAATGGTGTACCAAAGTCCCTAAATATCTTTCGATTTGCACGAAATTAGGCGCAGCGTAATGAATTAGGTCTAGAATGATGTGTGCAAAGTTTCGTGAAAATCGGTTCAGATTTGAATATAGCTCCTATATATTTTTTCGCCCGATTTAAGGTAAATGGTGCACCAAAGTACCTATATATCTTTTGATTTGCACGAAATTTGGCACAACGTAATGAATTAGGTATAGAATGATGTGTGTTATGTTTCGTGAAAATTGGTTCAGATCTAGATATAGGTCCCATATATAATTTCACCCGATTTAAGGTAAATAGTGCACCAAAGTCCCCATATATCTATCGTTTTGCACGAAATTTGGCACAGCGAAATGAATTAGGTCTAGAATGATGTGTGTTAAGATTCCTGAAATCGATTCAGATTTAGATATAGCTTCTATATCTGACCAAATGAAAAATTTAGTATCGGTTGCAAAATGAAATGTTTATGGATCCAATTTCATTTTACAGGTCCTTTAAAAATGCGACCTCTGTTAGGATTCATCTGTTGAATATACTCAAAGTGGTGAAGGGTATCTGCTGCCAAATGTCCTATGTAATGGTAGCCTTATTTTGAGTATTTACCCATATTTTGGATATAGAAAATTTACATGTTTAACGTTTTATATAATTTTCCATTTTTAAACGATTTAATAACAGAAACCATGAAATGGGATGTAAGATGTGCTATTGGCGATTTAATATTATAATAAATTCCCACAAATGGGTTTATACCCAATTTATAGGGTGTATATCCTACTGCTCGAAAGAGCTTAAAGACTTTTCCCCTTAGTATTTATATTTATTTGATAGCTGAATATTATGATGCCCATCAATGGCTGTGACGATCATCGGTTAGGTACTCAATAACTTAACTAATAATATGGTGTACTAAGTAACTCAATCAGAATTACGATATCAGGATGAAGGTAATATTCCCATTAATTCACATAAAGTACAATGTTGTTCAGGTGTTGGCGAAGATGTGGCTTCTACCATGATGGTCAACTGTCATACTTTCTTTCAATAACTTATATTTATATCCCAGCAGTCGTTTAACTTTCATGTAATAACTTTTCGCAGAGTAAAGGACATTGATTGCTTCTGGGAAAACTTTTCTCGAATAACGGAATATAACGCTACAAATAAACTAAACGTTTTTCCAATTTTCTTTACCGTCGTCGAGTGACGTTGAAGTTTATTACCACAAAGTTAATAACTGGATTTCAGTCATGCCTTTCAGCGTCACGCAACAGCAACGACAAGAGAAGAAAAAAAAACGAACAACGTTGTCAAGAATTTACAACATCGCGACATTTGTGTCCATTCTTTTCTTTGGCATGTCTTTCATATTACTTTATGCAGCGTTTTTTCTTTCCTCAATGTTGGACATCACGCGGTGTTTAGGGCGTAGTGAACATAAAAACCGGCATTTCAACAACAGCCAATAAAGTTGAAAGATAATCAGAGCTCGGAAGAAAAATGTTTTGTTATTAATCTGAAGAATATTAATGGTAAGGATTCGAGAATATTCATGAAATATCAATAAAGATTTACTTTTCTTGATGATGGATGGACTGACGATATATAAATATAATATTAATAGTTTTTGATTTCAATATAAAAATTAACAAAAAAATAATAATAGAATAAAAAAAGAAACCAGTACGGAAAGTATTTAAGTCGGACTGGGCCGACTATATGATACCCTTCACCACTTTGGGTATATTCTACATATGTATCCTAAGAGACGTCGGGTTTTTGTTATATATCTATATATGAACCGATTTCCGGGAAACTTGCAGATACTTATGTATATTACTTCAGTACGTTGTGTCAATTGGCCGAGCTATGGACCTTTTCACGAAGCTTAGCAACATGATTTTAGATTTCATTCAGTACGCTATGCCAAAATTCGTGCAAATGAAAATATTTCCAGGGACCTTGGTGCACCATTTACCTTAAATCGGACAAACATATATATGGGAGCTACATCGAAATCTGAACCGATTTTCACGAAACTTTGCACACATCATTCTAGGCCTAATTCATTACGCTATGTCAAATTTCGTGCAAATCGAAAGATATAAAGGGACTTTGGTACACTATTTACCTAAAATCGGACTAACTATATATGGGAGCTATATCTAAATCTGAACCGATTTTCACGAAACTTTGCACACATCATTCTAGACTTAATTCAGTACCCTATGCCAAATTTCGTGCAAATCAAAAGATATATAGGAACTTTGGTACACCATTTACCTAAAATCGGACTAAACTATATATGGGAGCTATATCTAAATCTGAACCGATTTTCACGGAACTTTGCACACATCATTCTAGACTTAATTCAGACGGACGAAAATATATATGGGAGCTATATCTAAATTTGAACCGATTTTTCCCAATTTCAATAGGGTTCGTCCTTGGGCCGAATAAGTGACCTAAGCCAAATTTCATCCAATTCGGTTCATAAATGCGAACTGTACTTTGTTTACAATTTAACATGGACAGCAAGACAGACGGACGGACATGCATAAATCGACTCAGAAAGTGATTCTATGCATTTTCTCAAAAGGAACCATGGGTCTATCTCGATTATTTTTGCCTGTTACAAACATATGCACAAAGACATAATACCCTGTACCACAGTGTGGTGAAGGGTATAAAAAAATAATAAAGAAATAAATAAATAACAAGTAAAACCAGTAAGGAAAGTAGTAAAGTTGGACGGGGCCGACTATATGATACCCTTCACCACTATGGGTATATTATACAGCATTATTAATATGAAATTGGATGAAATAATATATGTGATATTTATCTAAATGTGAATCGGACTAGATCTATCCATAAACATGTCATTCGTTTGGGACAAAAGTATGAAAATCGATTTCAAACAAATATCAATAGGTCACCCGTTGGGCTATGTCTGTTCTTCTAGAAACCGTAACTACGTTATTCTAGGCTCAATTCTCTACGTTGTGCAAAATTTGTTGTCAATCTGACAAACATGAGGAGTTTGATGTACAATTTACTTAAAATCGGACGAAAATATATATGGAAGCTATATCTAAATCTGAACCGATACTTGCAATGAAATTATAGGGAACGTACCAAAAAGTGGGCCTATACCGATAATTCTACAAATTTTACAAATTATGTACACCAAATACTAATTTCAACAATTTTTAATCGAGGTTTTTCCTACAAACTCCAAACCCCAAAATTTGGACCTATATTATGAACGCATAGTAGGCTGAAACATGTGTATAAAATCCTCAAAATACTGCAATTTAAAAGGCAACGTTATATGAGGCATACCTAAAGCGGGACCAATATTGACAACATTGTATAGGAATTTGCGAATATTTGGCGTTTTATAGTATGTAGGGTTATGCCTAATTAAGGACCGATATAGCTCAATTTCGAAGCTATATCGGTCCACACTGTGGTACAGGGTATTATATCTTTGTGCATATGTATGTTACAGGCAAAAAGAAACGAGAGGAGGGTATAACAAGTGAATAAGCGTTAAGTTCGGCCGGGCCGAACTTTGGATACCCTTCACCATAGATATACTGACAGGTACTAGAAATGAAAATATAGGGAACATACCAAAAAGTGGACATATACCGACATTTCTATGTAAACTATAATACAAATTTCAGAATTTTTTAATGGATAATTATACCCTCAGCCTTATGGCTAATGAGGGTGTATACAATTTACACCGTGAAAATGTGCCTCATCGAAATATTGGTTCTAGACCCCATGTTTCTTTGGACCAAATCCGTTTCAGAAAATTTACATTTCATCCAAACTTTGCCAATCTTATTATTTCTTCCAAACTTAGTTCAAATTCGAAGATGGGGAATATCGGTCCACTCCTTCTGGTACCTCCCACACAGGGGCTAGGTTTAAATACGGGTTATAGTTCATATATAGTTTATTATCGAACCTTACGTTCTAGTTTTTCATCTCGATATCCTCCACAGGTGATATAGTTACAACAGAGTCTTAGAACCAAACCCAAAACGCGGAACAAATTGCCCAAAGGGGGATGCATATTAAAAATTTTTTGTAGAGAAATTTGTTACCATATTCGACTACAAAATACCAATTTTCAGCGAAATCGGTTGAAAAACGCACTCAAGAACCCCAAAATACCGACATTTGGGGGTACCCTTATATGGGGCTATCCGAAAAAATTGACCTATATTCATAATTTTTTGTGGAGAGATTTGGGACCTATTAAGAACTCAAAATACTAAATTAAAGCTAATTCGGCGGAAAAATACGTTCAAACCCCCAAAATACTGAACATTAGGAGGTACCGTTATATGGGGGCTACCAGAAAAATTGGCCCTATATTTATAATTTTTGTTGGAGATATTTGGCTCCCAATAGGAACCAAATGTACCAAATTTCTGCGAAATCGGTTGAAAAACGCACTCAAGAACCCCAAAACACCGACATTTGGGGGTACCCTTATATGGGGGCTATCCGAAAAAAGGGACCTATATTCATAATTTTTTGTGGAGAGATTTGGTACCTATTAAGAACTCAAAATACAAAACTGCAGCAAATTCGGCGGAAAAATACGTTCAAAACCCCCAAAATACTGAAAATTTGGAGATACCGTTATATGGGGGCTACCAGAAAAAGTGGACCAATATTTATAATTTTTTGTGGAGACATTAAGTACCCAATAAGAACCCAATGTACCAAATTTCAGAGAATTCGGTTGAAAAACACGCTCAAGAACCCCAAAATACCGAACATATGGGGGTACTCTTATATGGTACTATGGCTAAACGTGGACCGATAAAGCCTATCTTGGAACTTGACCTGCCTGCAGACAAAAGACGACTCTATGCAAAATTTTTGGCGATCTATCTCAATTCGTTTAGACGCTAGAGTGATTACAACAGACAGACAGACAGACGGTCATTGATAGATCGTCATGGAATTTGTCACGCTGATCAAGAATATATATACTTTATAGGGTCGGAAATGATTATTTCGATGAGTTACAAACGGAAAAACAATATTAATATATCCTCCATACTATGGTGGAGGGTATAAAAAGGAGGTTATATGGGGACTACCCCTAGAAGGGGCGGTAGAAAACAGCACTCGAGAACCCCAATAAACCGAAAATTGTAGGATACCCATATATGGGGGCTATCCGAAAAAATTGACCTATATTTAAAATTTTTGACACTGCGTATCATAACTATAGCCGCACTTTTAATTCAATTGGTATGTTAGTTGATAAATAAAATGGGCCCATTAAGTTATGGTTCACAATAAAACGATCAAAAACACATATTGTTCAACAAAAATAATTAATGTATTCTTTATGGTTTCATAAAATTAAAAAAATTCATAAAATGAAAATTACTGGTGTTGCATAACTATAGACGCACTTCTACAAAATTAGATAAATTTATTTTTTAAATTTTGAATAAGTTCAAAAATTTTATCCATCACACTGTTGATCAAAATTTTCGCAAGTCTTCATCGATTGACCGCCATTCATCGACAATCCCTTCTTGGAGGTAAAATACAGTTTGGTATTGGCGGTTTTCTACATAGACACGATGAGTCAAGATTTCACACATCGAATTCTGGTCGGAAATTTTAATATTTTTCGATTTTAACCATAGTACGGCGACTTTTATGAACAGGTGCGGTGTTCTTCTAAAAAACGAGTCCTTCATTGTTGCTGCTTTCCCAAAATGGCAATAATTTGTCTTCCAAGACTTGAACGTACTCCATTGAATTCAGGCGACAACAAGGAAATGCCAAATAAATCATTCCGTGGCTATAAAATGCTCCAAAGACCATTAAGGAACCGCCACCGAAATATCGTTTTAAGAAATATCGTGATTCCAAACCGTTATATGGGAGCTATGCCTAAACATGGACCTACATAGCCCATCATCGAACTCGACCTGCCAGGAGACAATAGAGTGATTACAACAGACGGACATGCTTAGATCGTCTTAGAATTTTACGCTGCTCAAGAATATATATACTTTATAGGGTCGGAAATGATTATTCGAGTGAGTTACAAAGGGAAAAGCAAAATTAATATGCCCTCCATACTATGGTGGAGGTTATAAAAATAAATACGAAAGATTGTTGTTACATTATATGACTACAACAGACATAAGGACAGACATGGCTTAATCGCTTTGGAATTTTCCCTGATCAAGAACATACACTATAGGTTTAGAAATTAATATTTCGAAGCGTTACAAACAGAATGAGAAAATGATGGAGGGTAACATCATGGACGAACGCTGGGGGAAGCTCAGGTCCGGTTTTGGGAGTAGGAGTGAGAGACTGCTTTCGGAATATAAGGTGGTTAAGGTGATTGTTTTAAGAACCAGGAAGGGAAATTCGCCATAGGTCAAGTTTCTGAGCAATGTTTTATAGCTTTCAAATCATATGCCTAAAGGGTGATATTAGCAACATTAATTATTACATATAACAAAATGGTTGTAGGGTATCATAGTTGGCTCTGACCGACTTTGGTTGCAACGGAATTAATTTGGATGCCACAATTTTGAAAATTTGGCTTCAGTTTATTGCCAAGCTATTAAAATTGGACGCTATTTTATTTGTAAAAGAGCATAAATGGTAATGGGTTGAAGTTTGAATTAATATGTGTAATTTATTTCAAAATATGTTTTTGTATGTGAGTGTATGAACTTTACTTTGTATCGTATACGAAATATCATTAAATTTATTTTTTTTATTTTCGGCGATCTAATAACGTCTATGGTGACGACCATGTGATTCATGAACACTAAAACCTCCATGATGACCAGCATGATGATCACCGAAACCACCACGATGATCACCAAATCCACCATGATGATCACTTGAGCCAGAATGATGACCTTTCAAATTTCCGTGATGACTACCGGCTGGACCACCAAAGCTACCATGATGACCACCAGGTGGTCCACCACCGTGACCACCATGATATGATGGTTGTCTGTTATGGTGATTATAGCTCATCGTCAGAACAACGGCGAACGACAAGATAAGTAGCTGGAATATATAAGAATATATAGATATTAAAAATATATTTTCGTAATTATTTATTAGATTTATGCCAACTTACAAGGTATTTAAACATTTTGGTGCTGCAGTAAGATGTTAATAGTTTCAATATTCAAATAATACTATGGTTGTATTAAGTATGATTTTACTATTTATACCATTTTCTGCTGAGCACATTTAGTTAAAATGGAAAAAGGAATTTCCCAGTATCTTAATTACCTGCACAAAAGTGGATGTGATTTTAATAGGTCCAACAATTAGTACCTGTGGATTTAGAAATTAAGCAGTGGGAAATTTTATGTTCTGAATTGTTTGTCTACCACTACCAAAAAGAGCTTGAAAAGTAGGTAAATACTAGCGGGCATGGCAAAAGTGGGTTAGCTGGTATTTTTATTTTTTATACCCTTCACCACACTGTGGCACAGGGTATTATGTATTTATGCATATCTTTGTAACAGGCAAAAGGAAACGAGATAGATACATGGTTCCTTTTGAGAATATGCATTGAATCACTTTCTGAGTCGATTTACGCATGTCCGTCCGTCCGTCCATGTATTTCTATGAACAAAGTACAGGTCGCATTTATGATCCGATTTGGATGAAATTTGGCATAGCCACTTATTTGGCCCAAGGACGAACACTATTGAAATTGGGAAAAATCGGTTCAGATTTAGATATAGCTCCTATATGTATATATTTTAGTCCGATTTAATGTAAATGGTGCACTAAAGTCCCTATATATCTCTCGATTTGCACAAATTTGGCACAACTTAATGAATTAGGTTTATAATAATGTGTGTTAAGTTCCCTGAAAATCGGTTCAGATTTAGATATAGCTCCCATATATATTTTCGTCCGATTTAATGTAAATGCTATACCAAAGTCCCTTAACATCTTTCGGTTTGCACGAAATTTGGCACAGCGAAATGAATTAGGTCTAGAATGATGTGTGTTCAGTTTTTGAAAATCGGTTCAGTTTTAGATATAGCTTCTATATCTGGCCAAATGAAAAATTTAGTATCGGTTGCAGAATTACATGTTTGTGGATCCAATTTAATTTTACTGTACTGTAAAATGCGACGTCTTTTAGGATTCATCTGTTGAATATACCCAAAGTGGTGAATGGCATCATATAGTCGTCTGCGTCCGACTTTACTACTTTACTTACTGGTTTTAAGAGAATGTTTAGGTAGGTTCGAATGTCTAGCACTTTTAATTTGTATCTGGAATTTTTTAAATTTTTTGAAATTTTGGATTTATCTTAAAAAAATGCTGCTTTTGATTTCACATTGACGCATTGATATTTTTACATAAATGTGCACCAAAATTCTAATGTTTGTCCTATTAACACGAAATTTTTCACAACGTATCGAATTGAGACTTGAATGACGTTATTGCGTTTTGTTGAGATTGGTGCAGATGCAGCCATAGCTTCCATATGTAATTCGAACGGGTGTCTGATTGAGAATTTTTGACAGTGCGGCGTACTAAATAGCGTGTAACAATTTTGCTATAAATCGTTTTCCATAAATTTGTCTCATGGTAGGCAGACGACTCTAAATCTGCCCGAATGAAATTAAATTTAGCATAGGTTGCAGAAAGATCTAGATCTAGTTGCATAAACTACTCCGAAACATAGATAATTAAATCATATTATATCAATATTTGGTTGAAGCTCCTTTAATTTTTAACACCCCTTGGTATCTCTGCGACATGGAACCCACAAGCCTTGCGCAATTGATCAACATTTCGCTCCTATTTTTATTTTAATGCTTCAAATTTGTTAACTAGATTTGGTGACTGCGATGGTTACTCTAATAAGGGCTCATCGTTTTCGACAAACCACGTCCGATAATACTTATGACATGACATGGACCGAAACCCTATTTTTTATGTTGGCATGTAACTTAGCTTCTGGAGCGACTAAACACGCTCTAGAGGCTAAATTATACGCCAAATTTTGGCAATTCATACAATTGTTATTAGTATATCGCAGCCGTTTCGATTGTTGTTCTTTTACATTTGTATTTCATGTTCACTGCTTGAAACTGCAATAATATTCCGAAACATTGTGGTAGCAGATGTTCGTAATATGACGTCAACAATTTCTCGGAAACACATTTTTGCGGATACAGGTAGAACATAATTTACGTATGTTGCGGTACCTGTACCACGACCACATTATATAAAAAGTGTGTATATGTCGAAACAAGCGACATTTACATTTTGACATTTAATCAAATTACATTATAGTAGTATAATGGCGAAGATTTTTAACATAATTGTAAAATACAATTTAAAATATTTTCTACCTAAAATAATGTAAACAAATATTTATTTTCATTTTACAGTTAATGATTGCGGGATTATCGATCGGCCTCGTAGTGTCTCAGCATCATGGGAAACGGCCGCACTATAATGATTTGCAAAATCATGAAATAGGATTTAATCGTCCTCCAGTACAGTATAGCGGTCCTCATAATGTACATCAAGGGCCAGTAGGTCGTCCCAGAGGTAATTTTGGAAGTCCAAGAAGTTTTTCTGTGAATCGACGACGTCACGGCCGACACCATGGTGGACATGGAATGCATAATCAATGAGTATTAATAATTAACTTATAGTAATATAGTTTGTTTAAATAAAATGCGCACTTAAAATACGATTATTTATGATTTTTTCTTAAATTGGATACTATTTAAAATTATATGGGGATGTGTGGTGAAAACTTTTAAACTATTGAAAATCATGCAGCATCATCGAGGCTTTCTATTAGCCCCTTAAAGCCGCAAAAGGCAAATTACAGTTAATTTTTTCTGAATGTGACAAATAAATTAAAATGTCGATAATCGGAGACTTACCAAAAATGCGGTTTTGTACACATTTACAACTTATGCAATATCACAAGGGATACAAAGTTAGATAAAGCTAATTTATACCTACACATTTTTGAAATAACGTTTCTTATACATTTCACAAAGATATATTGTATGGTTATTTCTTGCATATGTGAGAATTTAAACAAGTGAAAACGGTGATAGGTTTGGCCTATCTTTGATATCCTCCATCATAGGCATACCTAAAGGTGAACCTATACAGATGTCTTTTCTATAATAATGTTGTAAATCACAATGTACATGCAACACAAATTTTAAAACCAGTGAGCGGAGCAGTATAGTCGGACGGGGCCGACCATTCGATACCCTACACAACTACGACGGAGTTCTAACTTTCTAAAGTAATTTATTCCGAGCCTGGGAAATATTTCGTGACATTTGCACCATCTTGCCCGATTAGAGGTCAACAGCACATCTTCGACACACTGACATATTTTCCGAATATTACTAATATTCAGTACAGTCCTTCTTATTACTTGTCCAGATTGACTTCAGCGTGAGTTGTATGGTGATGATCGGCTTATAACTGTGGCCTATATATCGATTCGGAAAATTGCAAAAAATTAAGTTTTCGGTCCACTTCATCCTAAAATTATTATCTGATCATCACCGAAAATGACAAGCGCTGTCCTTGTCCATAACTGGAACCCCATGGAAAATTTCAAATCGATCAGCGTTACATTTCCGCCCTCTAGTGTGGTAAGGGTTACTATATCATATCTGGATACGTAAGCACCTGTAAATATTTAAGATTAACTCCAACATCCGAGAACATACGACATTATAATTGGTATCAATTTAAAGGTCAGCCACTCCTCTTGAATATACTATCAACTTCTCGGGTCTATGTCCTCTAGGAGTAAATATATACGCCATAGAATCCAAATTTTGTAATTTTTCACACAAAAGTCAGGGTCCATTTGACTCGCTAAATATTGACCGATCTTTATCAAATCAGGCATGTTTATTCTTTGGCCTGATCCCCTTCTTCGTTTAAAATTTCACGATGTTCTGGCCATAATTGCGGCCTCTGGAGCGACCAGAAAAACCGACAAAAATTTAGTATTTGGTCCATATCATCCCCTAAATATTAATCGATCTTTACCAAAAACAATAGGGGTCTTCATTGGCCAGAACCCATCCTACATGCAAAATTTCGTGAAGCTTGGTCCATAACTGTGGCCTGTATCGTGTTTACAAATTATAATGGACAGACGGACGGACACACATGTCTAGATCGACTCAGCTAGTCGAGATATGACGATCGGTATACTTAAAGGTCTAGGATCAATATTGCACAAAGCTATAATACCCTGACAACATAGTTGTGTAGGGTATAAAAATGCAATATTACCCTTGGCAAGGTGCGTCATGTTCCTAAAATCCTCAAAATACACCAATTTAGATTTATATGAGGCTATGCCTAATATTAGGAGGTATCATTGTATGAGGGCGATGCCCACATTTGGACAATATACCACATTTTCCAACCTAAGACTGACGGAAATGACTAAGTTACATAATTTACAGGATATAAACTGACAAATTTGAGTTCAGAATTTCCTCCATATTATGGTGAAACACGCTTATATGGTCCAGGCAACAAAATGATTTAGAGCTTATATTTAATACGCTGCTACTATATGTATGTACTTTTTGGATTATGGACGACACATAGCAAAAGAAAATTTTAAACAATTCACACTTTTGGTCAAGTTATGCGTTTTTCAATACAGTCGATAAGGGATGCTAATAAGACTATTATTGTAACAGACGTAGTCTTTTTGACGGACCACGAAATTGGATGAAGTTAAATGAGTGATCTGTACCTATAAGAGAAACAACAAATGTCATTCTGCAAAATGCCATTTCAATCCAAGAGACTTAAAGTCGGTTGTGTATCAATTATGAAAATCTGGAACGATTCATCTCAATTGAACACACGTTGATTTTTTTGGTGCCCATGTTGGATGAAAACGTTCGAAAATATACATATATGGAAGCTACATCTGCAAGATAAAAACCAGTAAGGAAAGTAGTAAAGTCGGACGGGGCCGACTATATGATACCCTTCACCACTATGGGTATATTAAACAGGACTATTAACATGAAATTGGATGAAATAAAATATGTGATATTTATCTAAATGTGAATCTACCTAGATCTATCCATAAAGTATGTAAATCGACTTCAAACAAATATAAATAGGTCATCTGTTGGGCTATGTCTGTCAAATTTCGTGCAAATCGAAAGATATATAAAGCGACTTTGGTCCTCCATTTTCATGAAATCGGACGAAACTATATGGGAGCTATATAGAAATCTGGACCGATTTTCACGAAACTTGGCAGACATAATTCTAGGCTCAATTCAGTACGTTATGCCAAATTTGGTGCAAATCGAAAGATATATAGGGACTTTGGAGCACCATTTACATGAAATCGGACGAAACTATATATGGGAGTTATATCTAAATCTGGACCGATTTTCACGAAACTTGGCAGACATCATTCTAGACCTAATTGATTAGGCTGTACCAAATTTCGTGCAAATCGAAAGATATATAAGGACTTTGGGGGCACCATTTGCATGAAATCGGACGAAACTATATATGGAAGGTATATCTAAATCTGAACCGATTTTCTCAAAACTTGGCAGAAATCACTCTAGGCTCAATTCAGTACGTTATGCCAAATTTCGTGCAAATCGAAAGATATATAGGGACTTTGGGGCACCATTTACATGAAATCGGACGAAACTATATATGGGAGCTATATCTAAATCTGAACCGATTTTCACGAAACTTGGCAGACATCATTCTAGACCTAATTGATCATACTGTCCCAAATTTCGTGCAAATCGAAAGATATATAGCGACTTTGGTCCACCATTTACATGAAATCGGACGAAACTATACATGGGAGCTATATCTAAATCTGGACTGATTTTCTCGAAACTTGGCAGACATAATTCTAGGCTCAATACAGTACGTTATGCCAAATTTGGTGCAAATCGAAAGATATATAGGGACTTTGGAGCACCATTTACATGAAATCGGACGAAACTATATATGGGAGCTATATCTAAATCTGAACCGATTTTCACGAGACTTGGCAGACATCATTCTAGACCTAATTGATTAGGCTGTACCAAATTTCGTGCAAATCGAAAGATATATAGGGACCGTTTACATTAAATCGGTTAAATATTTATATGGGAGCTATATCTAAATCTGAACCGATTTTCCCAATTTCAATAGGGTTCGTCCTTGGGCCGAATAAGTGACCTATGCCAAATTTCATCTAAATCGGATTATAAATGCGACCTGTACTTTGTTTACAATTTAACACCAACAGACGGACAGACGGACGGACGGACATGCATAAATCGACTCAGAAAGTGATTCTATGCATATTCTCAAAAGGAACTATGGGTCTATCTCGTTTCCTTTTGCCTGTTACAAACATATGCACAAAGACATAATACCCTGTACCACAGTGTGGTGAAGGGTATAAAAACCTAATAACGTGATTCTAGTGACAATAGAAAGTATATGGTAGCTATATGAAAATCTAAACCGAGTTCAACAAAACTCATTACAAGTTAAAGATTAGGAACATTGAAAAGGAACTAATTCCTTAATATTCCTTCGCTCAAAAGTTCCTACTTCTAGATAGTTATTTCGAATCTCTCTCTTTCATTGCTTTTTCTAATTTTTCATCCTCCATGTGTTGTTTCGTTGATGAGCATAAATGAAAAAAATTAGATTTTAATCAATAAAAAATGAGTCGATTATATAAAAATATGAGTCGATTTCTACCAAACTTAGCATATTTCAGTAAGTTGTCCAAAATATTGTGCCATTTCAAAAATCTTGGGATTTTGGTGCACCATTTATATGGAAGCTATATTTAAATCTGCTCCGACGATCAAAAATACACATAAGCCAATCTGTATTTGATTCAGTATGCTGTGCACAATTTTATCTCTATCGAATATATCTTGCTCCGACAATCAAAAATACATATACGCCAATCTGTACTTGATTCAGTATGCTTTGCATAATTTTATCTCTATCGGATATATCTTGGGAAAATCGGAACTAAATTCTCTGTGCTAAATTTCGTCTTAATCGGCCAAATTGTGGGAGTTCCGTGTACCATTTATATAAAATCGGATATCTAAATATAGGCCCATTTCAACAACATAAACGTCAATCTATTATTAACTTAATGCGCTGTGCAAAGTTTTGCCTCAATCGGACAAACCTTGGGAGTTTAGTGCAAAATTTATCTAAAAATCAGATGAAAAGTTCGACGATGGGATATATCGGTCTACGTTTAGGCATAGCTCCTATATGAAGGTACCCCCAATTTTCGGCATTTTGGGGTTCTAGAGCGCTTTTTTCAACCGAATTTATTACTGAAATTTATTAAGTTAAGTTCCTATTGAGTACCAAATTTCTCCACTAAAAATTATAAATATAGTTCCACACTCTGGTAGCCCCCATATTACGGTACCCCCTAATATTCAGTTTTTGGGTGGTTTTTACCGTATTTTTCGTCCGAATTGTCTGAAATTTTGTAAATTGAGTTCTTATTGGTTAGCAAATTTCCCCACTAAAAATTATAAATATAGGTCCACTTGTTCTGGTAACTTCCATATAACGGTAACCCCAGTTTTCGGTATTTTAGATTCCTGAACGCGTTTTTCAACTGAATTTGCTGTAATTTATCATTTTGTTGTCGTATATGTTAACAAATATCCATCCCAAAAACTTATTATATTCACCACCTTTTAGGGGTAGACCGCATATAACCTCCTGAAGGAAGGCATTGAGATACAAAACTAAAATATTGGGTATATATCGGTCATTAATTAAGCATAGCCCTTATATAATGATAACCCCAAATATTCGCTAATTCCTACACTATATAATCAATATTGGTCCTCATATAACTTTGCAATGTAAATTGCAGTAGTTTGAGGATTTTATACTCTACCATGCGTCATTAGTACCAGTCCATGTTTTGGGGTTTTTTTCAGATTTTAGGAAAAATCCACATTAAAATTGTTCGGAAATTTGATGTACATAATGGTTTACACAAATCGGTTTGTAGAATTATCGGTATGGGTCCATTTTTTGGTATGTTACCTATATTTTCATTGCATGTATCTGTCAGTATACTTATGGTGGAAGGTATCCAAATTTCGGCCCGGATGAACTTAACGCTGTTTTCACTTATTTTAATTTATGTGGATATTGATGATAGATAAAAATTTGTATAGGGGTCTGAATGTTATTAAGCTATTAATACTGATATAATCATGATACTGATATTATCAATTGTCATTAAATTTTGCTCCGACTCGATATTTTGAACTTCTCAGATAAGTAATGTCCATTATAATCCACGTTTCGCCTACTGGTTATTCATTTTGCAATTATTGAATACGAAGTAAATACATTTTCTTAAATTAAACACAAATTTATTTTAATTCCTTAATGTTTCAATCCAATGTTTATAATCGTATAGCACGCTAAAATTGTATGTAGTTGAATGACCAGCAAATAACCGTTTCTTAGTATAGCTTTTGCCCTCGCACTTCTAATGAGTAGCATGTTTTATTTTATTCTTTTCTTTTTTCTATTTCTGTGCCACTTTTTTGTCGCCTCCATTTTAATATCAGCACTTGTTTCTAGAAATGAGTTTATTAAGGAGCAACATCACAGCAAGCACTTAATTAATTTAATTAAGCACCATATGAATCGTGTATAAAAACATGGACTTAAACGAAGTGCACAGTATAACGATAATGAAAATGTTTATTAAATATTTTTCAAGAACATAATTTCCAAAAAAGGGAATTTTTGTATTTTCTACGATTTGGGGTATCCTTCCCATGTCAAATTTTGTTTTTATAATTATCGCTACTGTTTTGTGTCTCGTGTTCTTTATCGCCAACATTTGTGTATAAAAATACCCGTTAAAACAGAGTAGTTATTGTCCTTTTTTACTTTAGTCCTGAATGAATTTGAGTTGGTTAATATTTTTTCATAATTAGTTATTTCCATAGTTATTTCTTTTGGTTTCCCGCTGTGTTGTTTGTCACAACTTTTGCATCCGGTTAGTAGTTAGAAGATATTATTGTGGTTTAAGAAACTTTCAAAACACTGGTGGTTCATTGAAATTTTGTAAATTGGATTTTGATAAAGAATGTAATGTTTAAATTAAATTCGATACTTTTTTAAGAGAATTAAATTACATTTAAAGAAAAATTAGGTTTATTGATTTAAATATGTTGATTTGTAACTAATTGTATTCGAAGGACATCAGTTTTTATACCATACACCATATTAGTCTTTGTAAATATCTTTGTAGCATATAAACGGAATCGAGATTGACCCGGATTTGCATTAGAATAATAAATATTGATAAAGATTTTACATTTAGATAAAATCGTAAATCATATAGTGATTCTATAATCACACGCACAAATAGTTTGCAATGTTTTATTTATGGGCATTTTTGACAATGCTTTTGGAGTTACAGATATATTAGGTTGGGGAAATAGAAATACATTATTTATACCCTTCACCACACTGTGTGTCTTTGTGCATATGTTTGTAATAGGTAAAGGAATAGAGATAGACCCATGGTTCCTTTTGAAAATATGCATAGAATTACTTTCTGAGTCGATTTACGCATGTCCGTCCGTCCATGTATTTTTGTGAACAAAGTACAGGTTGCATTTATGTTCCGCTTTGGATGAAATTTGGCACAGTTCACTTATTTGACTCAAGGACGAACCCTATTGAAATTGGAGAAAATTGGTTCAGATTTAAATATCTGCCATATATAGTTTCGTCCCAATATTTGTCCGATTGAGACAAAATTTTGCATAGGGAACTGAATCAGGTCCATGCTTATGTATGCGAAGTTTTGTTGGAATCGGTTTAGATTTAGATATAACTTCCATATATATTTTGGTCCAATTTTATGTGAATATACACCGAACTCCCAATATTTGTCCGATTGGGACAACATTTTGCACAGAGTACTGAGGTCCAGACTAATGTCTGCGAAGTTTTGTTAAAATCGGTTTAGATTTAGATATAGCGCTCATATATAGTTTCGTCCGATTTTTAAATAATGATATGATATAGGATTATATATATCTTCGTTCGATTTTATATAATTGGTGCACCGAAGGGTCTATGTTTGTTGGATTTACACGATAATTGGCAGAGGGTATTAAATTGAATTTAGAGTGATAACAAAAAACAAATGGTGTATGCAACGGTTGATCAATTAGGTCCATGTGAGTATATATAGCTCCTATACATAATTTTACTCGATTTTATACAAATGGTACACCAAAGAATACAAGTCTACCTAGTTTGACATGCAATTTTTCATTGATTTCAGAATGATATGTTTATGGGGTTTTTCAATTGGTTCAAATATCTATCTAGATAGCACATTTAATTTCGCCCGATTCCATCTCAGTGGTCCTCCAAAGATTCTGTGTCTGTTCTACCTACAACATATTGCAGATATTACCATCTCTTGTATGTACCCAAAGTGGTGAAGGGTATCATATAGTCGGCCCTATAACATAAAAAATGCCTGAATGGACAATATTGAGTGTATTTAATTTTTATGGTAAATCGAGATAAATTCAGTTCGATTTCACAATTAAATCGATAAGACGATAAAAAAATAGTCTAAACGTGGCTTGACGTGATATTTTTTTACCTCCGAGTGACATTTTCATTATTTTCTGATTTTTGTGCAACAACACTTATATTATCATACCACTATAGGTAATTTGCCCTGGTTTTGAGGCAAAAATTAAGAACAGCGGTTTTAAACGATTTTTCGACGTTTTAAATGATGCATATGTACAAGAAAGAGAAAACGCAGATCTCCACATTAAAACCGGATATAACGAACAACGGTTATAAGCAACTACACATATAACGAGCAAAGCTAATTCTTTCTCAGATATTTGCATTAGATATTTGCATTACACAACAAACGGTTGAAAACGATTAGGGTAGTAAGATAAAAAAAATTCGACCCCGCGGTTAGATTTTTAAAGGAATACTTATTACAATGTCGTATGTTTTTGCAGAATGCATTAATAACGATTAATACAGTACCCATTTATACTCCTTAAGGACATCAATATGTAAAAGGGAGATAAAACCACGCTTACTACAGTCGAACACGATATAGTAAACACTACTGAACAAAATTTTTTTATATGCATTTCATTTTTTATTTTTAATCAATCCTGAAAAAAGTAAAAAAAGTAAATTTTTGATGTTCCTGTTCCTGTTCTCCACTATTTAGATTTTTTTCTCATAATCTTTCCTTCGACAACCTATTTGCGGTTCAAGAGTCACGTTATTTATTTTGTAATCAAAATTCGTGTGTATTCGTTTTTTCGCGGAAATGATCTTTCTTCCTATGTCATTCGGTGCATCTTGACAAATGCATGCAAAATAACCTAATTTCCTATTTTAATTTGACGTATTTTTCGTCCATATTGTTGTTATTGGCTATTTTACTTGCGGGGACGTTGTGAACAACAATATGTTTCCTTGCTTTTATTTCTTTCATCAAACCAAATATTGAAAATATAATTGTTTTTTATTCTGAAGTTCCCTACAAAAAACTGATAAATCTTGAAAAACGCAAAAAATCGCAATTTGAGACCTATTGGAATCAATTAAGAAGGCTTTCAGTAATATATTTCAGTTGTCAAAAGATCAGACAAATTTAAACATTTTAGTAAAAGTCTATCTAAAATGACTTATGTGTAAAAAATAGACACATTTCTTTTATTATAGTCAACTATGTAAATTTTCAATCGCTACACAAACGTATTAACAAATATTATATATAAAATAAACAGCACACACCACCGCCAATATTCTCCATGTTTAATTTGTATGTTTATGCTTTGAATTTAGCGGTTTTAAACGTTTTAAAATACGCCTTGATTTTTTTTTTAATTTTTTTATTTCTTTAATTTTATTTTCAAAGTTTAGAGTTTGGCAACGATTTTCCCCGTTTTTGAGACACTTTTACCCAAAAAATCTTATAGATTCATAATATTTGATATGTTTTCTTTTTAATGACATCAAAAAAGATTTTATTTTCCAAAATTTAAAAAATGACTTTTTGCCCAAAAAACTGTCCAAATTACCTATAGTGGCTATGTAGCGACCATAAAAACAAATAAAACTAATTTTTGTCGACCGAAAAGGCTAAATATTGACTGATTTTACTATACCATAAACTTTTTCTTTGGGACGAACGGGATATTTGACGAAAATTGATCGCTTAAGTATCTCACAACGCAAAAAAACAATCAAAATCTATTAAAAACCATACCCTTCACCACTTGGGTATATTCCACAAAAGTATCCTAACAATTTCATGTTAATGTTCCTTCGAGGGAACATTGAACGAATTTGAATATATGATTTTTACCTATAAGTGAACCGACTAACATCAATCCATATGCATGTCCTTCTGCAACCTATGTTAAATTTCATTTCATTCGGGTAGATTTATAATACTTTACGTGCAATAGGAAAAATTTAAGTAAATCGATTTATAGCACACTTGCTATGGGATATTCGGTATGCCACAATCAGACACCCGTTCGAAATATATATATGGAAGTTATGTCTGCATCTGCACCAATATAAAAAAAAACAAACCCATAGTAGTCTCAATTTGATACGTTGTGCAAAATTTCGTGTCAATAGGACAAACATTAAGAGTTTTTTGCACCATTTACCTAAAATCGGACGAAAATATATATGTGGAAGCTATATCTAAATCTGAACCAATTTCGATGAAACTTGCCAGGGATTAACTTCAGTTCATTGTACAATTATGTGGCAACCGGACAATTTTTGAGTCTTTAGTGCACAATTTACATTTCAGTATCTTTTTGTACCATTTACATAAAATCGGACGAAAATATATATGGAAACTATACCTAAAACTGAACCGATTTTTACGAAACTTAGCACACATAAGACTAGACTTAATTTAGTACGCTATGCCAAATTTCGTGCAAATCGAAAGATATATAGGGACTTTGGTAAATCTGAACCCATTTTTCGCAATTTCAATAGGGTTCGTCCTTGGGCCAAAGAAGTTACCATTGCCAAATTTCATCCAATTTGGATTATAAATGTGACCTGTACTTTGTTTACAATTTAACATGGACAGACGGACGGACATGCAGAAATCGACTTCGAAAGTGATTCTATACATATTCTCAAAAGGAACCATGTGTCTATCTCATTTCATTTTGCCTGTTACAAACATATGCACATAGACATAATACCCTGTACAACAGTGTGGTGAAGGGTATAATGATGATTCTGGTAGATATCGTGTTTACATAATCGTCTAACTGCGGCTATGTTAAAAAATTGTTATTTTGAGAATCCTGTCTGTTAAAATAACGACAGAGATTGCAATATTTATGACAGAGCTCTGAAAATTTACACACATATTTCTAGTACTACTAGGTATTGTAAATGGGATATATCGGTCCACGTTTTGGTGTAGCCCCCATATAACGGTAGTCCCAATATTCGGTATTTATGTACTAAAAATTATTAATATTGAACAAAGTTTGACTGTAGTCCCCCATTTTGGTATAGATAGCACCGTTTTAACTTGATTTCGTAATGTTTTTTCACTGTCAAACATCTTCAGTCTTCATATAATGATTTGTATTATCTAATTGCTTGCTCTCTTAAGGTAATGAAAAAATATTTAAATTATTTTCCTGAACTTTGCATTTTTTACCGTTCGAATAAATATTAAACCAGTGAGCGGAGCAGTATAGTCGGACGGGGCCGATTATACGATACCCTACACAACTACCAAGGAACTCAAATTTTTTGCGGATGTTTATTCCGAGCCTGGGCAATATTTTCGCCCTTTTGCCCGATTAGAGGTAAACAGCACCTCTTCCTCACACTCACATATTCTCCAGATTCCTTTCACCGTGGGTTGTGCTGTGATGTTCGGCTTTCATTTGTGGTCTATAGATCAACTCGAAAATAACACAAAAAAAATTAAGTTTTCGGTCCACTTCATTCCAAAATTATTATCTGATCATCACCGAAAATTATAGGTGTTGTCCTTGGCCATAACTGGAACCTCATAGAACATGTCAAAGCTATCAGCGCTATATTTCCGCCCTCCAGTATGGTAATGGGTTACTAAATAATATACGAATACGGAGATACCTGTAAATATGTGGGTGTAACTCCCACATCCGAGCACATACAACAATATAATTGGTATTCATTTAAAGGTCAACCACTCCTCTTGGATATAATATCAACTTCTCGGGTCTATGTCCTTCAGCGACAAATATATACGCGATATAATACAAATTTTGTCATTTTTCACACAAAAGTCAGGGTCCATTTTACCCCATAAATATTGATCGATCTTTATCAAAACAGGCATGCTTATTATTTGGCCCGATCCCCTTCTCCATGCAAAATTTCACGATGTTCGGGTCATTATTGCGGCCTCTGGAGCGACCAGAAAAACCGACAAAAATTTAGTATTTGGTCCATTTCATCCCCTAAATATTAACCGATCTTTTCCAAAAACAATAGGGGACTTCATTGGCCACAACCCATCATACATGCAAAATTTCGTGAAGATTGGTCCATAACTGTGGCCTGTATCGTGTTTACAAATTATAATGGACAGACGGACGGACGGACGGACGGACACACATGTCTAGATCGACTCAGCTAGTCGAGATATGACGATCGGTATACTTAAAGGTGGGTCTATGACCAATATTTCGCGGCGTTACAAACTTTTGGGGCTGCACAAAGCTATAATACCCTGACAACATAGTTGCTATAATACCCTGACAACATAGTTGTGTAGGGTATAAAAATCACACTTTATAAAAGTTGTTTACCACTTTACCTGAAAGGGACGTTTTACCAAAATATGGACTATTGACCCTTTGTCTTGTCGTAC
>NW_026880219.1:0-29243 GCF_032173495.1 Musca vetustissima
AATTGATATATTCAATTATGTCTCTGTGTATATAAATATTTATATTGGTGTATATTTCAAACGATTTAATTGTGACATGAAAATGTGTGTGTGTGTGTGTGTTATTAACGTAATTTTATATCGAAATTTAACTTTTAATAATAAAAAAATATATGCATACAACAAACGACATCGTCAGGCAACATTTGTCTGCTTAAATTGCTCATTTAACATGAATGCGTGTATATGCTATACGAGCAAATATAACAGGTGTCTACGTTGTTGTGCTTGAGACAGCCAGCCATGAAATCGTCGTCATCCACCAGTTAAATTACACTTATTATTACACGTGTCATTACTTCATATTTTCAAGGATTCATATTAGATTATTTTATAATTAATTTATTTATAATAAGACGTGGTTAAGAGACAATTCGTTGGTATAATATTTTTTTCTAATGAAACACCAAGTGTTGGATTTAAAGACAGTGAAATGAATACAGACAGATTTTAAATGAGACATTTATGAAAATGTAAATGCTTGCATATACGACGATGTCGTATTACAAGTCATATGGTCTGATGGAAAATTAACATTTTAATTTAGCATGTGTAAATTCACTGCAAACTACAACAATATTGCGACAAATGGGATTTGAAGTGATCAACTTGATTCGACAATTAACTGAATTTGAGAACACGTGTTGCTTTTAAATGAGAAATGGTAAAATTGATGCAATAACTAAATTTACACTAAGACATTTGAATGCTAAACTAAATGCATATAATATCCAGTATAAATGGTTAGACTTATTAGTTTGACAAACAAATTTTGAAAAAAAAAATCATTACTGGTGACAAATCATAGAAAATCAAAAGAACGAGATCGATTGGGGTTATGATTTTTTCTCAAAAACGATTTCAACTAGTAGAAATTATTTTTTTAAATCCATGCATATAGACCTGATAATGCTTCATAAAATATTTGTTTAAAATCCATTCTTTTAGGTCTGATAATGCTTCATAAAATATTCTTTAAAAATGCACGCCTACAGACATGATAATACTTCATAAAATATTTGTTAAAAATCCATACCTTTAAGTCTGATAATGCTTCATAAAATATTTTATAAAAATCCACGCCTAAAGACCTGATAATACTTCATAAAATATTTGTTAAATATCCATGCTTAATGGTCTGATAATGCTTCATAACAACTTCTTTAATAATCCACGCCTATAGATATCATAATGCTTTATAAAATATTCTTTAAAAATCCACACCTATAGTATCGAAATCTAAACCGATTTTCGCGAAATTTACCACTCATCATTCTTGACTCAATTCAGTACGCCATGCCAAATTTCAGTACGCTATGCAAATCGAAGGATAAAAAGGAACTTTGTGCACTATTTACATAATATCAGACGAAAATATATAGAGAAGCTATATCTAAATCTAAACCGATTTTCCTGAAACTCAGCACTCATCCTTCAATTCGTCCATATCGTAGGATATATAGAGACTTTGGTGCAATATTTACATTAAATCGGACGAAGATATGTATGGGAGCTATCTAAATCTGAACCGATTTTCTCGAAATGTAACACACATCGTTCTAGACTTAATTCAGTACGTTATGCCAAATTTCGAGCAAATCGGAGGATATATAGGGGCTTTGGTGCACCATTTACCTTAAATCAGACATATATATATGAAAGCTATATCTAAACCGATATTTTCCAATTTCAATAGGGTTCGTCCTTGGACCAAATAATTGAGCTGTGCCAAATTCATCCAATTCGAATCAAAAATGCGACTTGTACTTTGTTTAAAATTTAAAATTAGCAAACAAATCGACTTAAAAGTGATTCTATGCATATTCTCAAAATGAACCAGGTGTCTATCTCGTTTATTTTTGCCTGTTACAAACAGCTGTTGGACATATCCCATTTGTTTAAAACTGATATTTTTCCTGTGATTTGTAAGTCACTAAAATTCGTACTACTTGAAAAAAAATCATAAGAGAGGATTAAAAAAATATTTTTTTTTAATATGGATTTTGAAAGAGTATATATTTTTGTTTTTAAGTAGCATAGGGTGCATAAAAAGGGGGTTTTTATATGTCCATATATATGGGTTTTGTAAATAATAATTCTCCAACACCATTGGTCTGTTCCAGTACTTTTTTTAATAGTAAAGCTAGTAAAAGGGAAACATTCCAAATTCTCTCTCAGAGTATAAAATAATTTGAAAAGTTCGGGAACACAAATCTAGTAAATATACCAACATTAGATGGCTATACTTCAAAATCAACATAACAGCCAATCAGAAGTAGACATTCCTGTTTACCATTTTTACTCGACCAAATTTCTCGAATACAAAGTTTACAAAGAGAACGCCATTTTGTTGTGCTCTCTTAAATTTGAGTCAATGTTTTACCAGTTTTGTGGGTTGGGGAACGGTTGGGGAAAAAAGTAATTTCCATATTAATACACTCAATGTATAAAAAATGCAGTTGCAAAAAACCTGTTTAAATTTTCTCTTAATCAGAAGAAAATCCTTTAAAAACAACAACAGACAAATTCAATCAAGGCTTTCAATGGCATTAAATGATGAGTATATACGAAGTCATGCAATGCTATCATTCGACTGTGTATTTTTTTGTTATATCGTTCTGAGTCAATTGAATATTTGCATAAATTGTTTGGAAAACGATCCATTAATGAATGCATGACGTATATTTTTATATACCGAATTGAATATTGAACGGATACAAATGCATTCATAACTAGGCTACTAGGATGGAAGATATGAAGCTCAATGCCAGAAAAAAAAACAAACATGAAAAAACAATTATTTATGCTGCAATTCTCTCATTGTTGGGAATTTTAGTGCACAAGAATTGAACCGGGAGTACACATACGTATGTAGAAAAAGAGGGTGGGGAGTAGATGACAGCATATGCTACTGGGATTAAAGGAGAAAAAATGGTATTGATATGAAAATATGTATGCCTGAATAATTTTAATTAAAAGCAATAAACAAACACAAATGTGGGATGGGAATATATTTTACTCAGATATTTATAAGGGTTTTATTAACATTTAATCCGGTTCAAAGTTTACTAAAATATACTTGGATTGTAAATATATAAAACTATATATAATCATTAGGAATAACAAATTGTAGCCAACAAAGTTGAAAAACTTTTCTAAAATCCCCAAAATACCAATTATATACGCTTAAAATTCTTTAATCGAATGATATTGCGTAGATTTTTTAAAAAACAGTTTTGCAGGAGCCTTTGGGTCCATAAGCATGGATTTTTCAAGAATATTTTTCGGACGCCTTCAGGTCCATTAGCGTGAATTTTTTATCGATTTTTTTCAGGCGCCTTTGAGTCCATAAACGTGAATTTTTTCATGCGACTTTGATTGCATAAGCGTGATTTTTTAAGAATATTTTTAAGACATCTTCAAATCCATTAGCCTGGATTTTTTAAGGAATATTTCAAGGCGCCTTCAGATCTATGAGCGTGGATTTTTAAAGAATATTTTTCATGCACATTTATGTCCATAAGCGTGATATTTTAAAGTATATTTTTCACATCCAGGTCTATTAGAGTGAATAATTTAAAAATATATTTCCAGGCGCTTTCACGTCCAAAAGCGTGGATTTTTTTAAAGATTTTTTCAGACACATTCAGATTTACAAGCATAAATTTTGTTTATAGATTTTTTCGACGCTTTCACGTTCATAAGCATGGATTTTTTAAAGAATATTTTTAGACACATTCAGGTTCATAAGCGTAGATTTTTCAGACGCCTTCAAGCCCATAAGGGTTGATTTTTCAAAAATATTTTCAGGTGCTTTTAGGTTCATAAGCCTGGATTTTTAAATAATACTTTTCAAACACATTCAGGTCTATAAGCGTGGATTTTTAAAGAATATTGTTCAAACACATCCAGATCTATAAGTGTGGAAATTTAAAGAAACATTTTCGGCACATTCAGGTCTATAAGCGTGGATTTTAAAAAAAAAAATTTCGGCACATTCAGGTCTATAAGCGTGGATATTTAAAGAAATTTTTTCGGCACATTCAGGTCTACAATCGTGGATTAAAAAAAAATCGACATATTCAGGTCTATAAGCGTGAATTTAAAAAAAATCAACATATTCAGGTCTACAATCGTGGATTAAAAAAAAATCGACATATGCAGGCCTATAAGCGTGGATTTAAAAAAAAATTTCGGCACATTCAGGTGTATAAGCGTGGATAAAAAAATCGGCGTATTCAGGTCTATAAGTGTGGATTTTTAAAGAAAAATTTTCGGCACATTCGTGGATTTTTTAATCATTATTTTTTAGGCGCCTTATAGTCTATAAGCGTTTATTTTTTATAGACATTTTTCAGGTCCATAGGCGTCGATTTTTCACGGAATATTTTTTAGCTGACTACACTTTTTTTTGAAATTGCAAATATTTATATCTGGGGCAATTGTTGTTGGCAATGTGATTACACTTATGGTTGAGAATACTGCGGTAAATCGGTGTACTTTCTTTTCACTTCCTTTGAAGATTATTTTGTAATGACCCATTTGTGCATTGACTTGAATTTCAGCTACAGCGATTTGCCAGAAAAATTACCCTGTTCTGGGCGGATACGGATGTTGTTACTTTTGATGTTCTAGTTCTTGTTATGTTTGTCTCCGTAGTTGTCATATATTTGATACGATGCAATGTAATGTGATGGCGTATCGTTGAGTTCAGCCATTCATCTGTCGGTTTTGCATTATATATATATATATATATATATATTTGTTTCATTCATTTTCAATCTCATTGTCCATGAATTGCAAGAGACAGTCGTTGACAGAAAGTAGGTTATTGACAGAATGTTGGATACATGTCAGAATAACGTAATGTTGCAATTAGCCAAACCTAATACAGTGGTTAAAAACTTTATAACATTGTCATCATCGTCATGTTGTCTATTTGTTTGAGTCACAATTATCCAATTATAAAATCACACAGCAGATTCCTCGAAAATGTAAAACTAAACGTAGAACAATAAATGCCGTGTGAGCAATGGATGTGTATAAGTAAATGTTCATTACAACACTACCACATAAACAAACACACACACACACACAACTCAAAGAGAAATCCCACATATCCGTATGTCTGATTGGCTACCCACATGACAGAAAATGCTATTCACGTTCACAGATAAAGTCAACCGACCACCACCACGGGATGGGATTTATGCGAATTTAAAACGGCATTTGTGGTTGATCCGAGTTTAATATACCGTATCATATTTCCTGTTAACAAATAGTTTTTAGTAAAGGTTTGAACAATTATTGACAAGAAAAATTTGGTTCACATTGACAATTTCAATTCAAATTTTGTAGCTTTTTTTCAAGGAAATATACGAGAGCAGTTCGGAAACTTCTTAGCCTAAACAAAAAGCGTGGTATAAACCGAAAAAATCAAGTGTTTTGGAAACTTCCATCTCTTTTATGAGCACATGTTAAATTTTGTTTCGATCTGGCAACTCCTTCATATAGAAACATGTGCTCAAAAAAGACGCATAATTTTGCATGAAGAATTACAGATGAAAAAGCTCATTTCAAGATGAGTGCCGCATTTGTTAACAGTCGATCAAAAAGGCATAAGAATGAACATTTATCAAGTTTGTTTGGATCATTTTAAGCGAAATAAATTCAGAGTACTATCCCCTAAATATTAACCAGTAAAGATCGGTTAATATTTAGGGGATGAAATGGACCAAAAACTTTAATTTTGTCTCATATTCTGGTCGCTCCACAGGCCGCAATTATGGCCCAAACATTGCGAATTTGTACATGGAGAAGGGGATCGGGACAAAGAATGTACGTGTCTGTTTTGATAAAGATCGGTCAATATTTAGCGGTTCAAATGGACCATGCCTTTTGTGTGAAAAAGTTCAAAATTTTGTATTCCATAGCGTATATATTTACCTCTGAAGGACATAGTCCCGGGAATATGATAGTGTATCCAAGAGGAAGGGTTTACCTTTAAATTGATACCAATTATATTGTCTCTAAAAAGGCTCTCTTCATTCATTCCCTTCAGCTCGCTCGGCTATAAAGGCTCCCTTCAGCTCGCTAGCCTATAAAGGCTCCCTTCAGCTCGCTAGCCTATAAAGGCTCCCTTCAGCTCGCTCGCCTATAAATTCTCCTTTCAGCTCGCTCGCCTATAAAGTCTCCCTTCAGCTCGCTCGCCTATAATGGCTCCCTTCAGCTCGCTAGCCTATAAAGGCTTCCTTCAGCTCGCTCGCCTATAAAGGCTTCTTCAGCTCGCTCGCCTATAAAGGCTCCCTTTAGCTCGCTCGCCTATGAAGACTCCCTTCAGCTCGCCTATAAAGGCTCAAGTTGTTTTCTTTTCAAGCAGTAATGATTTGGTTTTCTTTTCCTATACCATAATTTCTGGTACTACTATTTAATATGGTTCAGCTCGCTCGCCTATAAAGGCTCCCTCTAGCTCGCTCGCCTATAAAGGCTACCTTCAGCTCGTCTATAAAGGCTACCTTCAGCTCGTATATAAAGGCTCAAGTTATTTTATTTTCAAGCAGTTATGATTTAGTTTTCTTTTCTTATACCATAACTTCTGGTATTACTATTTAATATGGTCAACAAATATTTTGTAACGATCATAATATCAAATTAAATAGTTTCGCACAAGCCATAATCAAATTATTATCACTGAGAGTTTATTTGTCAAGTGTTGGGAGATTTGTTGTTGACATTAGATTGTGTGGCAAATAGGCCACAAACACATTGTAAACCACGTACTCACACATTGTCACCCTTAAACACACACACACACAGTCATCAAACTATCTCTACATAATTTACAATTCACTGCACGTATTCGGTAAATGGCAAATCGAACAATGATAACAGCAGCGGCAGCAGAGATTTACACCATACCTATGTGTGCTTTGCAGTGTTATTAGTGGTCCAAAAGGGAAATACAGTCCTTATATATATTCACCTTTCTAATTTTTAGAGACACGCACACTCACTTGGCTTTGAGTTTGACATCTGCACACACACATTTATATGGACATGGGTGTAATAACTATGGAAATTGTTGTACACTAATTGAGGTAACATCACCATGACATTTCTTCCTGACATTTTAAATAGCATCTTTGATGGGAAACAGTTGAAATTTGGTCAAATCCAGTAATTGGAAAAAATTCTACACCTGAACTCCTCGGGTTATTTAATAAAATAATATAAGAAAAATAATATTAGTTTAATTTTTAGAAACGATTTTTATAAGTAGATTTTTAGTTTCAAAATTGTGTCATCGGCTGACCACTGAACGTATGAGTTATTAAGTATAATCTTTAATTTCAGAGATAATAATACGTCACATGGTACGCGCGGTATGGAAGGCAATATAATTTGAATCGAGTCCAAACACAATTTAAATTCCGATAGAAAATCGAGCTTAAAGTGAAATAATTTAATTTGAAACCCGTACAACAACAAAATATATTAGGTAGAATGGGGGGTCTTCGCATTATCTCGAAATCCATGAATTATTTCATAAATTGATAATAATTGAAAACCCTCAAGTTGTGTGGTCGTGCTTAAAAAGATTTATTTTTTCTCATCGATAGACAGGCTAATTCAAAAGGAATAATATAATCTCATTTAAAAACTAAATATATTTTCAAAAAAATAATAATAATAAATAAATTATGCATTATCCACTACTTATTGTTGAGTTTATTCATTCAATTTACTTGAATAGATTTTTGCACCCATCTTTTGGTCGATCAAATCTAATTTACGAAATATTCAAATAAGTACATTTTCAAATAAATATAAATAATACTCAAACGAAATAAATAGAATGTCAGACCTTGGCAGATGATATCAATTCACCCTTAAAGGTCTGTGATTTGGCCATGAACTCAATATGGAAAAGTTTTGGTAAAGATTTGCAATTTGATAGAATGAAAAACAAAGTCAATCTAAATTGGCCTAAATTTCTAACTGTAGACAAAAGATAACTTTAAGCAAAAATTTCAGCTTCCTATCCCAATGTTCTCGTGAGATTATAACAGACGTAAGATCTAGCATTTGTCTTAGAATTTTATTCTAATGTTATATGCTCGAAAATCAAAATTTCAATGTGTTGCAAATGGAAGGACACAATCAATATACTCTTCATACTACAATGAAAATATTCAAATAAAATAAAAAATAACAGCCACTTCGACAGGATACTTAGGCAAGGACATTCAGAATACCAAAATTTGCTCGTCAATAAAGATTTTCTTCAGCCTGACTTTAAAGTCTACTTTAGCGAGTAAAACTCGCTGAAGAAGACCTTATATACAGGCTGAACAAAATCTTTATTGACGAGTTCCAAAGTGTATATATAGGCGACCTGATAAAATCTTTATAGAAGAGCATAAGGGCGCTAATTTTGGTATTCTGAATATCCTTGCCTATGTAGCCTGCGGAAGTGGCTGTCATTTGTTACTTTATTTAAATATTTTCATCCTATAACTCTTCAGTATGTCTAGAAAGTTTTTTTGCAGAGCAGAAAGTCTCCCAACAGCTCGTCAATGAAGTCTCAGTTCATTTCATTACAAAAACTTACTTCAGCTTGTTTATAAACACTGCTTTTAGCTAGTCAACGGTTCGTCTATAGAAGTACCCTTCAGCTCTTTTGTAAGGACCGCCTCTCTTGAGCTTAGCTCTTCGAATAAGCCTCCATGATTTACGTGCCAGTATATATAGACTACTTACTTCATCTTTGGAGATACCCTTTCCTGTGAAAGCGGCAAATAATTGAATTTCAACAACAAAACAAAAAATAAAAATAATAAATAAATAAAAACTAGCGGAGTTTTAAGTGCACAAAAAATAAAGTGCAAAAACCAAAATATTTATACTAAAGTTAGAGATACCAAGATACAAGTGGAAGGAAAATATTTTATTTCGGTTAGCAAAAAACAAATTTAACATTCTGGCCGCAGCTGCAAAGACTTGAAGTGTCAATGGGGAAAACTTTAAATGTTGCGGTAATTGTGACTAAGATAATATTTATCGAAGAGAAGTAAATCTGTTACTAAAAGGAGTGAAAACAGAAAACGGGTACTAATGGTGTTGAAGGAAAATTGGGGTAATTCTATACATCTTCATCAGAATAATTTAATATTTATTTAAATATGCTTGCAACAGTTTACTCATTACCTACACACTCTATAAATCGTCCTTCATATGCAGTTCTGCAGTACTTGCAAAGCTTTTGAATGGATTTACTTTCATACTATCTGGTATATAATTAAGTAATCTTGAACGTAATAAGCAGCTTGCCCGTGGTTTATAAACACCCCATTAAAATTGCAGCATTTTAAAAATCGCCTTAAGGGGACCCCCCCATTCTCGGTGTCAAAATTTTTGTTGATATAATTCGAATCTACACTGATTAAGGAATGTCTCTACAAAATTTCAAGTGAAAATCTCAAGAAGTCTTGAAGATATATCCGATTTATTGTATCAACATTAAGTGACGGCTAAAGGGCTTCTCAAACTTTAAACGCGTTTTACTCTAAACATTTTTTTGTGAATGGCGGGCACGATAACTCAAAAACCAATAATCCAATCGGTTCCAAATTTTGCAGCGTTTCTCTGAGAGTGTATAGCTCTCGTATGAACTAGGATAAAGCCAATCGGTGAAGATCTTCCTTATTTTTTAACATGGTTTTTGGTAAAAAATCGGCGAATTTTTCAAAGGTCCACCATTTTGCTAATAATCCTAGTTCATACGAGAGCCAGACATGTCCTCTTTCTAACACAGTTGGAATTTTCGGATTCCGATGTTCCAGTGAGGAGTTATCATGCCCGCCATCGAAAATGTGGACTTTTCTTTGCACCCAAAAAACAACAACAAAACAACAACAACAAATTTTTGTAAATTATTTTTCTTCCTTTTTAAATCTTCAAATATATATGTGCCAAGTTACAAACCTTAACAAGCATTGGTATTCATTTACCAGCCCATTTAACATCTTAAAAATAAAAAATCGAGAATGGGGGGGTTCCCTTAATATAATTCTTCAACAATGACCACTAATTCCACGCACACAGACCCACACACACTTGGTAATAGTGTAACAAATGCCAATTTGAATAATTAACCTTTTCGAAAGTCATACTGAAAACTCGCGAACACGTATTCAGAACGCCATTAATCCGACCCAAGGGAATTTCAATACAGAGAATTTAATCATACGAAGAATAATAGAGGACAATGAACAACAATAAATTAATTAACGTTATTTATGTATGAGAGTGTGTGTGTGTTGAGAATAGTATTAACATTCACCAAATGTGGTTCCCATATGTCCTTACGCCAAATTACATTAATATAATTTAATTTGCTGTTGAATTCAATTCAAGTTATGTCAAGATACGGCAATCTTTTAAATTATTCTCATGGGTTTTGAATCAATAGCGAACATAATAATGAAAGATTTTGAGTAATTTGTAACAAAGTGAAATCGCCATAAGGGATTACAATCAGAAACTCGAATAGTTTAAGGGTATTGTAGCAATATTCACGATAATAAATGCGATGATCCGGTAGAATATTAAAACCAGTGAGCGGAGCAGAGCACATACAACAATTTAATTGGTATTAATTTAAAGGTCAACCACTCCACTTGGATATAATATAAACTTCTCCCTATGTCCTTCAGGGGTAAATAAAAACCGACAACAATTTAGTATTTGGTCCATATTAACCGATCTTTCCCAAAATCAATAGGCAAGAACCCATCCTACATGCAAAATTTCGTGAATATTGGTCCATAACTGTGGCATGTATCGTGTTTACAATTGTAATGGACAGACGGACGGACGGACACACATGTCTAGATCGACTCTGCTGGTCGAGATATAATGGTACTTAAAGGTGGGTCTAGAACCAATATTTCGCGGCGTTATAACATAACTTTAGGGGCTGCATAGATGTGTAGGGTATAATTACCAAGCTTTAGCTGGAAAAAACGTCAAAATTTTTGTGTAGGGTATAGCTTGAATGGTTAAAAAATTTACGTTTATAGCTAAAATATTTGGAAATATATATTTTTAAAAAATTAAGCTTATAGCCAAAACGACTGAAACAAAAATGTTATATAAATAAGTGAGCGGAGTATAATAGTTGGGCGGGACCGGGCGTATCATGCCCTACACAACTACCACTGGATTTAAATTTTCAGTTTATCTAAATCTGGATTTAGTATATCTAATAGTATTGTCGTAGTCTGTAAGGACACTGAATTCCATTGACTGAATAAACAAATAAAAATAATATTAAAACACTGTTTAGTTTATCCAAAATTAATTCAAAGTGTCAAAAGATTCCCTTGTATATGTTGGCAATATTACCAGACCCTGTATTCTTAAAGAAAAAAAGTCCTATTTAAGGTTGTAAAAATATTCAAGAAGAGTATAATTCAGTCAGGCCCTTTAAGACTCTACAATTTTATTCCGATGTTAGTAATCAGAGTATAACTCTGTTTCTTCCTCCCCCTCTCTTTCGATATGAATTTGTATGGAGTGACTGTTCCCCGACTACTACTCACTCTAACCCCAAAAAAAATGACAATGAAAATACATTTCAACCGGAAAAAGGTCAAGTATAAGATAAGTTAGTCGTATCACCACACAAAACTTTTGCCACTATCAGCAGTTTTTTGTCACTAGATTTATGTATCATCTGTCCATTTTGTGGTTTTTTCGAACAGTGCTTGCGGGTGACGGGTATGCAATTTGTGGCATAACAACGACAAATATATCGTAGAAGACTTACCTACTTACTTAGCTGGCTTGTGACAGAACTTTCGTTCCATAAGCCGAGCTTAGAAAAGATTTCCAGGCGCGTACCATCAGCTGGTTTGCTTTTATATGCCTTCTGGGCTGGGGCATCTTCATCCATTCTCACAACATGACCTAGCCAACGTAGTCGCTGCAGCTCAATACGTTTAACAATGGCGATGACCGAGAATACAACTCATGGTTCATTCGACGGCGATATTCACCGTCAACGCAGATCGGCCCTTAGATCTTTCGGAGAATTAAACACTCCAAGAGCTGCCTCATCTGCTTGCGTAAGTACCCATGCACGGGTAGTATCAGCGTCTTGTAGAGTGTGAGTTTGGTCCGGCGGGAAGAAGAAGGAATCATAATAATGAACTCTTAGACACTCCTGCTTAAAAAGACTCGTGACGGTTGAAAAAGGTTGAAAATGTCTAGGATCCTCAAAATACCAAATAATGGGGTTAAATTTTTAAAAGGGCTATATCAAAATTATGACTGATATTGGCAATTTTTGGTAGGCAGTTGGATGGTTTGACATCCAATGAGAAAAATATGAAATAATCGTCGTTACTGTACATTCGTGATTAAAACCCGTGAACAGCCACCTACATTCTTAATCGTAATTTTTTCAATGCCACATAAACACACAAGGTCAGATACGTTTTTAAGACTTTAAGTACTGCATTGAAAGTGGCGATGATCAAAACTTAACATAAATGTATTTAAGTCTTTAATTAAATTAAACAGCATTTAATTGAGGCTCCAAATTGGCATTCTATACTGCTTTTGCATTCCCCAAGACTTATTATAACTTATTATCAAATAATTTGTATAAAATTCTTTTCTCATGCACTTGAAGCTTACACAATTATGCCATTCTCGGTATCAAATTAATTTAATCCAAAAACTAATAATCCAATCGGTTCCAAATATAGGGGGTTTCTCTAAGAGTTTATAGCTAGCCTACGAACAAGGATAAAGCCAATCGGTGGTGTGGTCACAAAAAGGCAAATTTCCAAAAAAAGGTCGGCCGTTTTTTTAATTTTTGAGCGAATTCAGTATCGTCTTAGTTCATATGAGAGCCAAACATGTACCCTTTCTAATACTCTTGGAATTTGCGGATTCCGATGTTCCAGTGAAGAGTTACCATCAACGCCATCAAAAATAAGGACTTTTTTTCATCACTAAAAACAACAACAACCAAATTATTTTTTTCTCTTTTGAATCTTCAATTATATATGTGTAAAGTTAAAAACCTTAACATGCATTGGTATTCATTTAGCAGCCCAATGAAAATCTTGAAAATTTTAAAGAATGGGGAGGTCCCCTAGAACCAACTCCAGTTGAATGGACTTGTCGATTTCCATAAGTAAAGAGCGCACGAAAAATATCCCATATACACATTTATCTTTTTCCAGAGTTAAGTTAATTTATACAATGATTGAATCTCACTGTTTATGGTCTTTTTAAAGGAGCGCACAACCAATTTGCAACTTCATTGTTTTTACCGTAAATAATGACATCGCTACCACATTGGAAAAGCTTTTACTCATTTAACCCATTTGCCACCCAGGCAGCCAGCATACCAGCGAACATATCACCTAAACAGTCAGTCATCCAACCACAACAGTTGTTTGTGTGTGTTTCTTCAAACAACAACAATGGCGACGATGACGTTATTACCGACTACTATACAACAACTATACGGCAAATAAATTCTAACACCTTGTGGTTCGAGCAGTCGTACATTTGCACAACCACACTAACACACCAATACCTATATTCGTTGCTTTACATTTCACACAATGCAAAAAGCAGTCGAGTGTGAAGGCACACACGTAAAGGTGTTGACACCAAATGTTGCATATTGCAAATTGCTCTGCAGCACAAAATAATGATAATCATCTGTTCAACGATGGTTTAAGGCGTTAAAAAAAATTTTATGCTTTGTTTATATTTTATTAACATAAGTTGTAATCTATAATGGAGTGAAAAACTTTGAACAGATTTTGAAGAACTACAAAAATGAAATTAATATGATATTTACAGTTATGAAAGAGATCTTAAACATAATACATATGGGCACGCAGTCACTTACACGCCTTTCAGAGGCAAAATGATCTATCTATCTTAATACTTTTTTGTCGAACTTTAGGAGTTCTATAAGTGGGAAAAATAACTTTTAATAATGTTCTTTACATGAATAATATTATTGCTCTTTCAAAATTTGGCATATCCTTTATTTGCGAAGGATTTTTCTCGGTCACTCACGCGACATTTTGATTTTGATAGCCATTAATTTAGTATTTCTGCAACAAGAACAAAAAATGACAAATGTGGTCGTTCTTTGTATTTTTTGCCTTTACTTTACGTATTTAAGCAAAGAAGCAATTTCTTCGACTTTGGTTTACATTTTGCCGGAAATGTCCATATGGGTTCTAGCACAGCGTAGTATCATTAACATGTACAAACATGTCCACACATAAATCATACGTGTGACTGTCCACGTCCATTGTCTTAGTAAGTCGATAATAATAATTGTTCTTTTTATACAACAATAAAATTTGTACATCTACCATATATTCTTCGGTCTGAGCTCCCAATAATTGATCCAAGTAGGCATAATTTTTCAAAGACTATCAGAAACGTCGATTTGTTGAAGAATAACTTTTCAAAGGCTACCCGAAACATAGATTTGCTAAATAATAATTTCAAATATTATCAGGAGCGCCGATTTTTTAATATTAATTTTGCAAGAACTATCAGAGGCCTGCATTTTTAAGAACAATTTTCCAAAGCCTATGTGAATCGTATATTTTTCAAATACTATCACAGGACTTGATTAAAAAATTCTTTGAAAAATTCAACTGTAAAGAATTGAAAGCGTGGATTTTTAAATATTTTTTAATAACTATCGGAGCCGTGGATTATTTAAACATCAAGGAATCAAGAACTATACGAAGCGAGGGGTTTAAAAGGAATAATTTTTCAAAAAAAATTAGAAGCGTGGGTTTTTAAAGGGAAATCAGAAGTTTGAATTTTTCAAGGACTATCATAAGCGTGGACCCATTTAAGATTAATTGTTCAAGAACAACATTTTTTTCTTAGACCCACCTTTAAGCATACCGATCGTCATATCTCGACTAGGTGCGTCGATCTAGACATGTGTGTCCGTCCGTCCGTCTGCCCATTATAATGACCCTATCAGAAGCGTGGTTTTTTTAAGGGAAATCAGAAGTTTGAATTTTTCAAGGACTATCATAAGCGTGGACCCATTTAAGATTAATTGTTCAAGAACAACATTTTTTTCTTAGACCCACCTTTAAGCATACCGATCGTCATATCTCGACTAGGTGCGTCGATCTAGACATGTGTGTCCGTCCGTCCGTCTGCCCATTATAATGACCCTATTGTTTTTGGTAATGATCGGTAAATATTTTTGTCGTGTTTTCTGGTCACCAAACATCGCGAATTTTTACATGGAGAAGGGGAATCGGTCAAAGAATAAGTATAAGATCGGCAATAAAGATGGGTCAATATTTAACGGTTCAAATGGACCCTGACCCTGTACTCTATAGCGTATATATTTACTTCTGAAGGAGATAGAGCCGAGAAGTTGGGAGAGTATCTAAGAGGAGTTGTTGCTCTTTAAATTGATATCAAATATATTGTGGTATGTAATCGGATGTGGGACTTACACGTAAATATTTACAGGTGCTTACTTATTCATATATTAATTAATAAACCATTACCACACTAGTGGGCGGAAATATAACGCTGATCCTTTTGAAATGTTCCATGAGTTTCCAGTTATGGTCAAGGACAAGGCCTATAATTTTCGGAGATGACAGATAATAATTTCCGAATGAAGTGGACCGAAAACTTATTTTTGTGTTTTTTAGATTCAATCTATAGACTACAATTATAAGCCGAACGTCTTAACACAACCCACGGGGAAGGGAATATGGGCAAGTTATTAGAAGAGCTGTACTGAATATTTGTAATATTAGGAAAATATATCAATGTAAGAAAGAGGTGATGTTGACCTCTAATCGAGCAAGAGGGTGCAACTATCGCGAAATATTACCCAGGATCGGAAAAAATCCGCAGAAATATTGAGTTCTGTGGTAGTTGTGTAGGGTATCGTATGTTCGGCCCGTCCGACTATACTGCTCCACTCACTGGATAAGAATTATTTTTAAAGTACTATCAAAAGCGTACATATTTTTTTGGAATTATTTTTCAAGTACTAAAAAAGCGTAGACATTTTTAAGATTAATTTCTTTGAGGACTACTTTTAATTTTAAATTTTTAAGGACTATCAGAAGCGTCCCCATAACATTGTGGAAGGTAAAAACGTCATATTACGTAGAACTCTATATATCTTGCATTATAAATTATGCTTTCGATATTCCATAGAGAATAAATATAGTTCGTTTATTGACCCCCCTACAGAAAAATACTGAAAATATTTAGGTTATACCTATAAAAACGCATTTTATAAAAATTATATGAATTATTAATTGTTATATTAATTGCATTTATTCTTATAACAAATGCTTCAATTTATTGTGAAAAAAGAAACTATACTCGGTGTCAGATATCCCACGTAAACAATTCTAGTCATTGTAAATACCCTGAAATGAAATTACCAAACTTTTTTCTTAAAATTATTTACCAAATTAAAATATTTATTAATATTAGGGCTCAATTTGAGAACTAAAATGATATTAAGTGACACTTTTTATTGTTACAAATTTTCTTATATTTCCTCTTACAATTTGACAGAATTTTAACTTAAAGTCCTCCTTGGTGAGCATTTATCGCCTCAATAACGTTAGCATGTAAAGAAGTTTATAAATTAACACACATTAGTACCACAGATGAAGGAAAATTCGTCCTTGGACACACACAGCTAAGTATTACCATCAGACAGTCTGTAAAAAAAAAAACACAGAAACGGACATACACAAAAATTTTGAAAGCTAACAATTTAACTTACCTCCTAATGAGTGTGACTGCCTGTGTGCCAATTTGTGCTCTACCGCTCGTTTACCCAAAGGATAACTTTATTTTATTTAGTTGAGAATGTTGTTTAAGTTAAGGTTAAGAAAAGAAGACGAAGGCAAACATATTACAGCGACAAATCTTACGGCTGGAAAACATGTCGACATCTTCACATCTGGAAGTTGATGGGAGACCAACAACAATAGCAACCCATGAAAGACGACTGCGCCACGGTCATAATGAAAGTGATTTTCGGAGTTGTATTATAAAGATGTTGAATGCTGTAAACATAAACAGTAAATATATATATAACTTATAATCAAATGGTAATTCTTTGTGATGAACATTGTTACATGTTCTTTATGACTTAATTATGATTTAAGATACCCACAAAAAAGGATTTGCAAGTGTCCCCGTTGAGTAGGCAGAGTAAGGAAAAAAATTCAATTAACGTTGCCAAATATTTTCCATAATTCTCTTCTCATAAATTTTGTAATCTTTGCACTAACGAGCTATGTAAATCCAGTTCAGTGGCCAATGACAGGCTAGTGTGTTTATCGTTTTGTTATTGCTGCTGTTGCTGGATCCTTCGCTTAAGCTTTCGATGAAGGACATTTATGAAACTTTTGTCAGCAGGTGATGCCCTATGTGTTGTTTTCTGTGTTTTTGTTCCAGAAAGTCATTAACGTTTACAGGGTAGCAAGCAAAGCAACAAAAAACATTATTTAATTGCTTAAAAGACCTCCACGTATTACAATAACGACGAACAATGTTCTGCTAATATATTTCATCCAGAGTGTAAAATGGTTACTCTTAATGGAAGCTAAATTTCATTGTAATAGGTCATCTTAAATGTCGGCAACATTTTATAATTCAATTTTAATTTTAAAGGAATTAATGAGAAAATATAAAAACATCAATTCCCATTTATATTACTATTATAAAAAATAAAAAAACTAGATGGTAATTGGAAGAAATATACCTCATCCAAAAGTGGATAAGCTAACACCAGACCCCATATTCAACACAAGGTTTTCTTTTCAGCTATCTGAAATAACAAATTGAACCACTTCCACGTTTCTGCGATAGTGGCGTCTACCATCCTAAGCGACCCGAATTTCACTCGATTAGAGTCTTCAAAACACATACATGTTTCGAATCTCTCCATTTAAAGTAATCTCCCCATTTAGCTTCTTTGTGTAACAAAAGGGGATGTCATTTTTGGTGGCCTTTCGGCCTTTGCAAGCTTAGGTCCGTTTCCTTGTTATGTATTTTTCTAGTTTGCTGCTATTTTGGATTACTGACAAAAAAATATTTCCAATGAAATTTTTTTTTTTTTTGCTTTTATAAGTAGCCATACAAAGCCCCTTTTTCTCGATATATGTTAAGGTCTCTGTATGTGAAGGTTTCTCTAAATAAATGGACCGAAAAAATCGAAGCAACCTGGAAATTTAAATTCAAAAAATGAAAATATTTTTTTTTAACTTTGAAAATTTAAAATTGTTAATTAAAAACACACAATGTACTTAAATAATAGTTCTTTGAAAAATTCACGATGTCCTTGAAAATAGTTGTATGAAAAATCTACGATGTCCTTGAAAATAGTTATTTAAACAACACACGAAAATAGTTATTTGAAAAAAACCTTGTAAATATTTCTTGAAAAAACACAAAGTCTTTCCAAGTGTTTTTTAAAATCTCATAAAAATCATTTATACATACATATTAGTTTGGAAAAAATAAATCCAATATTTTTTGTGCAAATGGTTTAAAACAGTTTCTTGGTAGATGTTTAGCTCCTGGCGATGTTAGGACTGCTAACATGCCGGTTAACTTCGATCATTTCTCCGATTTTATCGACATTTTCGACGACAAGCCTTCAATTCTGAACGGAATCTACGAAACCAAAATTTCACATAATTGGTTATTACAGTATCGGAACCATAACCAATAAAAACTTACACAATTTTTTTTTTATTAATTTCTCTTTCGAGATGAGCTACATGATCGGAGTTGCAATGAAAAGGAAAGCCAGAGAGATACTACATTCCCACCACTATGCGACGCGTTTCGCCGTTGGTTAAGCGGCTCATCAGGCATATTGGGAAATGTGGCTTACAAATGTCTTTACTTGATAAGTTGTATTTATGTCGACTATTGTTGCGAAATTGCATCTACGAATTAAATTCAACCGTGTCAAGGTTCGGACATTTGGCATCACACCAGAACATTCCTTTTCAGAGCAGATTTTTCTTGTAGTGACGGACTTTTTTTCCATACAGACTACAATATTTTGTCTTCAATGGTATGCAACTGCATATTGTGCAACCTTAGGAAGATAAGGAGGTGGCTTTGAACGCTAAGGCGCCGGATACCAACAGATGCCATGGGAACCAGGGTTCAAATCCCAGCCGGGCTCAAGCTGAATTTTTGAGTTTTGTTTTTTATGCCTTTTTAGGGCGAAGATCATTCATGTAAATGTTTTTTATTAATTTCTCTTTCGAGATGAGCTACATGATCGGAGTTGCAATGAAAAGGAAAGCCAGAGAGATACTACATTCCCACCACTATGCGACGCGTTTCGCCGTTGGTTAAGCGGCTCATCAGGCATATTGGGAAATGTGGCTTACAAATGTCTTTACTTGATAAGTTGTATTTATGTCGACTATTGTTGCGAAATTGCATCTACGAATTAAATTCAACCGTGTCAAGGTTCGGACATTTGGCATCACACCAGAACATTCCTTTTCAGAGCAGATTTTTCTTGTAGTGACGGACTTTTTTTCATACAGACTACAATATTTTGTCTTCAATGGTATGCAACTGCATATTGTGCAACCTTAGGAAGATAAGGAGGTGGCTTTGAATGCTAAGGCGCCGGACACCAACAGATGCCATGGGAACCAGGGTTCAAATCCCAGCCGGGCTCAAGCTGAATTTTTGAGTTTTGTTTTTTATGCCTTTTTAGGGCGAAGATCATTCATGTAAATTTTTGTTCACTACCATTTTTAACACCCTGTAACGCATAACTGAATGCGCCAAACAAAAAACAACAAAATCGTAATCGATACTTTACGAGAAATCCATCACTACAGTCATCTGCCGAAAAAAATAATGGTTTTATTTTTCCCCAACCTAATATTTTCTTAGGAACGCTTCGCCTACTTAAATCCTACAAAACAGTTCTATGAAAAATGTACGTCTAGAAAATATTTAAAAATTCTAAAGTCGCTGATTAATTTTCTTTTTTTTAACCCCACGTCTACTTTTTTTTAAACATCCACTATTACAAAATTGCAGAAAGTAAATTTATTTTTCAAACCATCCCATTTTTAAGTATATGCATATACTTCTATTAAAATTGAAGAAATTACAAACAGATTTAAAAGCGTGGAGCAGTATAGTCGGACTTGGCCGACCATACGATACCCTAAACAACTACCACGGAACTATAACTTTCTGCGGATTTGTATTCCAAGTCTGGGCAATATTTAGTGATAGTTGCATCCTCTTGCCCGATTTGAGGTCAACAGCAGTCATTTCTTACATTGACATATTTTCCAAATATTACTAATATCCAGTCCTTCTAATTACTTCTCCATATTCCCTTCACCGTGGGTTGTGTGATGGTCCACTTCATCCCAAAATTATTATCTGATCATCACCGAAAATTATAGGCGTTGTCCTTGACCATAACTGGAACCTCATGGAGCATTTCAAAGCGATCAGCGCTATATTTCCCCCCTCCAGTGTGGTAATGGATTACTAATTCATATCTGAATACGTAAGCACTTGTAAATATTTAAGGGGACCCCCCCATTCACGGGGTCAATTTTTTTTTCATTTAAGGGGACTCCCCAATTCACGGGGTCAATTTTTTTTCATTTTATTCGAATCTACACTAATTTATGAATGTCCCTACAAAATTTCAAGTGAAAATCTCAAGAACTCTTGAAGATATAGCCGATTTATTGTGTCAGCATCAAGTGACGGCCAAAGGCTTCTCAAACTTTAAACGCGTTTTTCTCTTTTGCGAATGGCGGGCACGATAACTCAAATACTAATAACTCAATCGATTCCAAATTTTTACACGTTTCTCGGTGAGTGTATAGCTATCGTGTGAACTGGGATAAAGCCAATCGGTGAAGATATTCCTTATTTTTTAACTTGGTTTTTGGTAAAAAATCGGCGATTTTCCAAAAATATTTTTTCAAAGGTCCACCATTTTGTTAATTTTAGAGCGAAGTCAATAATCCTAGTTCATACCAGAGCCAGGCATGTACTTTTTCTAACACCGTTGGAATTTTCGGATTCCGATTTTCCAGTGAAGAGTTATCATGCCCGCCATCAAAAATAAGGACTTCTCTTTAATTACAAAAAACAACAACAAAACAATTACAATTTTTTTTTGTAAATTATTTTTTTCTCTTTTAAATCTTCAATTATATATGTGCAAAGTTACAAACCTTAACAAGCATTTGTATTGATTTACCAGCCCATTGAAAATCTTGAAAAATTAAAATCTAGAATGGGTGGGGTTCCCTTAAGTATAACTTTCACATTTGAGTACACATGACCATATAATTGGTATCAGTTTAAAGGTCAACCACTTCTCTTGGATATACTACCAACTTCTCGGGTCTATGTGCGCTAAAGAATACACATTTTGTCATTTTTTACACAAAAGACAGGTTCCATTTGACCCGCTAAATATTGACCGATTTTTATCAAGACAGGCATGCTTATTCTTTGACCCGAAATGGCAATTATAATTTAAAACTTTTTTCCATTTCACAATTTTTTTAATAAGATTTGAAATAAATTCGAAACATAATAGATAGTGAAAATTATTGAAAAATATTCAGTTCTTATTTTATTTTAGTTATAGTTCTTAGTTTGAACTCCTTAACTTCGGAACTTGTGTGCTACTAATGTATTTTTAATTTTCTTTAGACAAAGTTTCAATTTACACTTGCGATTATATTGTGTGCGAAAATGTGTGTGTGTTTGAGTGAGTTCTCACTCATGAAATTCGGAAATAAGTAGAAGAAGAGATGAAAAAAATCAAACTTTTGCCATTTTTCAAGTATATATTTAGAAATCAAAGTTTAAACTAATGATGAAAATCTTTAAGTTACACATATATACTCGTATCCATGTGCTATTGGTGGTTGTGTTTGTAATTAATCGAAAATTAGTTAACTGGCTCTATAACACTCATTTATTGAAATGCAAATCTGTTTAAAACGCCGCATTCGTATATTTATTAATATATATTGCACCATCGCATCATATTATCTTTAATTTATAATTATTGTTAATTGGCGATTAACTAACCATTTTTAATAATAAAAATATTGTGGAATATTATGTTTAATTACTATGGTAATTATGATGCCTTTTCGTTCAAAGGATTAAATTCAAATAACATCAAATATTTTATAAGCAGATTAATTTTATATTTGAAATTACAAAGCATAATTATTAATTGCATTATTTTCTGCTCAACCTAGAAATGTTATGAAAACTAATATTGCTTGGAAAATATTCAACAAATTCAACCAGTGAGCGGAGCAGTATAGTCGGACGGGGCCGACCATATGATACCCTACACAACTTCCACGAAAATCTAACTTTCTGGGGTTCTATATTCTGATATTGACAATATTTTGCGATATTTGAATTATTTAGGGGATGAAATGGACCAAAAACTTTATTTTTGTCTGATTTTCTGGTCGCTCCAAAGGCCTCAATTATGGCCCAAATATCGCGAATTTTTACATAGAAAAGGGGATCGGGCTAAAGAATAAGCATGCTACTTTTGATAAAGATCGGCCAATATTTAGCGGGTCAAATGGACCCTGACTTTTGTGTGAAACATTACAAAATTTGTATTCTATAACATATATATTTACCCCTGAAGGACATAGACCCGAGAAGTTGACAATATATACAAGAGGAGTGGTCGACCTTTAAATTGATACCAATTTTATTGTCGTATGTAATCGGGTGTGGGAGTTACACTTAAGTATTACAGGTGCTTAGGTACTCGGATATTATTTAGTAACCCATTACCAAACTAGAGGTCGGTAATATATTTTGAAATTTTTCATGAGGATCCAGGTATGGTACGCCTATAATTTTCGGTGAAGATCAGATAATAATTTTGGGATGAACTGTACCGAAAACATTTGCAAGACGGTGTAAATATCGCGAAATATTTCCCAAGCTCAGAATATAGAAGAGCAGGAAGTTCGATTTTCGTGGAAGTTGTGTAGGGTATCTATATCTGCTCCGCTCATTGGTTTTTAATCGATATTTATGATTTTTTTTCAAATACATTAAATTTTAAATGCATGGAGGACTCCTTCATGAGTTAGAATGTTTTAAGAATTTCTCCAAAAAGTGCCATGACTATTGCATTTTTTTACAAATACCAAAATATTTTCCTCAAAACTCCTTTCCCCACCACCATCAACGACTACCTCGAAGGTAATTGCAGCAGTCACCGCATAATCTAGATATTGCAAAACACGTCTTCGTTAAGTTCGCCAAGCATGTTTACTATGCAGCTTGCATTCTAAGATCAGGGAGAAGAAGCAGCAGCAGGAATTTTTCTTTTGTTCTTCTTTTGAATTTTCCAAATGCATGAATGAATGGCGGGATTCAAGCAAGTGGCATAAGAAATCATAACATAAACAAATTTAATATTGTGGGTCAGGGGGTGGAAATGTCAGCAAGGGTATTGGTTGTGGTGATGGTGGTGACATGAACTCAAGTATGCTTTGTTGGTTTCCACAATATTTAAACTAAGTCCTGTTATAGCATGCATTTTTGAGAAAAGTTTGAAAACAGAGAGTTGATCAAAGTCTACAAAGATAATCGTTTAATTTCTGCCATAAAACTGATGGAAATGAAAAATTTGAAAAATACAAGGCTTAGAAGTTATTTAGTAAAACATTGGGAGTTGTTTTTACCAAATACAAGTTATAGAAAATATTTTACTACAACATTTGGCTAATAAAAATATTTACGTTTTAATAGACAAAATAAATTATTCAAAAAAATCTGATCCTACTTACTTATAGCATACCCTAAGATGTGATATATCATAACATGAAGACATATCCACTTAGAATTAAAACTGTTTAAATTACACATCCTTGTTTTTACAAAATGGACTTGACTCAATGCATCATCATTGTTCCGGAAAATATGTATTGTTTTTGTTTCTCCTGAAAATTATTCAAATATCTGAAACCATTAACAGAAACAACAGGAAATCTTTACATATGAAATTACATAATGTGCCTGCTTTCTTCCATTCGATCGTTACAATCATCCATTTATTCGTGCATCTTCCCAGACGCACACAAATGCACACTCTCATGTTCATATGGCCAGGAAAAATTCTTCAATTCTACACATTGCTTTTAAAATGGAAAAACCATGGATGGTATACAAGTAGTTTTCTTTTGTTTTCCTTCTTTTATTTATTATATTTATTTTCCATCAATATACCGGAGAAGTGGTCGTCGTTCATGTGCCTGGTCTTTTGTATATGGGACGAAAGGACCAGCATAATGTACATATGTGAGTATGGCAGTTTTTTTTAACAAATAACGATTGTGAGTAAATCATTCTGTTTGCAAGGAAAATGGGGAAAATACAATATTGGATAATTGTATGAGATATTTCCAAAAAGAGAAACTAAAGGAGCAAATTATAGATCGAACTTTTACTAACATAAAATCGTTCTGATTTCTTTTATAATATTAGAATCCGAAGTGAAATATTACATTCAGTCATTTAGATTGAAAGACTCTTGGTCTTCTTTGTTGTTTTCCTTTGTAATAAGATTCCACCATATCTTGGGTATTTTGAAGGTTTTAATCAATTTTTTCTAACCGAAGTGTTTAGAATTTGGGTAATAAATATATTTGCAGAAAATTTTTGATTTCGTCTCGGTCAATTTTTACTGTGTTACAGGGTACTATATCTTTGTAGATTTGTTTGTAACAGGCAAAATGAAACGATATGGACACATGGTTCCTTTTGAGAATATGCATAGAATCACTTTCTGAGTCAATTTATGCATGTCCGTCCGTCTGGCTATCAGTCTATCCGTATTAAATTGTCAATAAAGTTCAGGTCGCATTTATAATATGAATTGGATAATTGGCACAGTTCATTTATTTAGGAATCCTATTGAAATTGGGAAAAATCAGTACAAATTTAGATATAGATCCTAAAGATATATTCTTGCGATTTAATGTAAATGATGTACCAATGTCTCTATATACCTTTCGATTTCCACGAAATTTGGCATGGCGTAATGAATTCAGTCTAGAATGATGTGTGCTTAGATTAGTAGAAATCGGTTCAGATTTCGAAAATAACATAGACTAACTTTTTCAGTTGTTGACAAAATGTAGATGAGTGAACATGTTTTCGCAGTGCCATAGTAAATTTTTATTTTATTTATTTTTTTTGTTGTTGTAAGTGCGCAGAAAGAACTCCTACTTTGAACATTGTTCTCCTACTTTGAACATTGGATTCCTACTTTGAATATTGTCCTATTCTAATATCTGAAATATCTCACATATCTTTTATATATAAAGAAAATGTATTCCCCTTTTGTTAACAGATGCATTTAAGATACATTTGTTTTATATTTGACGAGTGAACAATACACAGTGTGTCAAACTTGAGAAATAATAATGAAATAAAATAAAACCAGTGAGCGGAGCAGTATAGTCGGACGGGGCTGACCTATCGTACACAACCTACACAACTTCCACGGAACTCTAACTTTCTGCCGACGTTTATTCTGAGGTGGGCATTATTTCGTGATAGTTGCACCCTCTTGCCCGATTAAAGATCGATAGCACCTCCTCCTAACACAGACTTATTTTCCGAATATTCCCAATATTGAGTGCACCCTTCTAATTACTTGTCCAGATTCCCTTCACCGTGGATTGTGTTGTGTTGTTCGGATTTTAATTGTGGCCCATAGATCGTCTCGAAAAAAAACACAAAAAATTACGTTTTCGGTCCACTTCATCCCAAAATGTTTATCTGATCTTCACCAAAAATTATAGCCGATATCCCTGGCCATACCTGAATCCTCATTGAACATTTCAAAGCGATCAGCGCTATATTTCCGCCCTCTAGTGTGGTAATGGGTTAATAAATAATATCTTAGTAGGTAAGCACCTGTAAATATTTAAGTGTAACTCCCACAGCTGAGTACATACGACCATATAATCGGTATCGATTTAAAGGTCAACCACTCCTCTTGGATATGCTGTCAACTTCTGGGGTCCTTGTTATTCAGAGGTAAATATATACGCTATAGAATACAAATTTTGACCCGCTAAATATTGACCGATCTTTATCAAAACAAGCATGCTTATTATATGGCCCGATCCCCTTCTCCATGCAAAAATTCGGAGCGACCAGAAAAACCGACAAAAATAAAGTTTTTGGTCCATTTCATCCCCTAAATATTAACAGATCTTTCCAAAAACAATAGGGGTCTTCATTGGCCAGAACCCATTCTACATGCAAAATTTCGTGAAGATTGGCCCATAACTGTGGCCTGTATCGTGTTTACAAATTATAATGGACTGACGGACGGACACACATGTCTAGATCGACTCAGCTAGTCGAGATATGAAGATCGGTATGCTTAAAGGTGGGTCTAGGGCCAATATTTCGCGGCGTTACAAACTTTTGGGGCTAAACAAAGCTATAATACCCTGACAACATAGTTGTGTGTTTTCATTAAAATTACCTTCTGCTCTTCTATAAGAAGTTCTACCGGTCTTCTATTATATGACTTCTAATTTATAGGAAAACTTTAATGTTTTCTGTAAAAAGACCTTGTGGACATAGACGCTTGGCTACCTAAAAGAATACCCATGATATTCTTTATATAAAATAATGCAATATTTCCTGGTCTTCAAAACTGACTGCCAGTGTCTTCTTTATGAACATATTTTGGATTTCTATAATAACACCATGTGATATTTTACAATAAAAGTTTCTTATCTTCTATAAGAACACCATATTGTCTTCTAAAAGACGAACTTCTTTTTCAACAACACCACTTTCTATTAGCCGCCTTGGTTGTCTTCTTCTATTATAATAAGTCGTTTTATATTATAATAATAAGACATTGTGATCTTTTATAGGAAGGACTGTCTTCTATAAATAGAAAGTTTCACCATTTGTAAGATGGCCATTTGGCTTTATAATATATTGACTTGATGGTTTTATAGAATACAAAATACTTCTTTTACAAAGCACCAAAAAGTGTTGGTTTCTCATCATTTTAAGCCCTCCATAAATCGCAAATCCCACTTTTCAATAAATACTCTACAAAGAATTTCTTAACCGAAACACCAACAAAAACATGTAATTGTCACTCAATTTGAAGTGTTCCCCACACCTTCATTAGATTCTGCAAGCCATCAACCACAAAACGATTTTTGTATTTAGGGGTTTGGCCTGCCAACTAAATTCCTTCGTTCATATGTTGGCATAACAAGCGAACACATCGTTACAAATGATTGGACCTATTTCGAATTTGCTAAAACGTTTGCCTGCAACCCAAAAAAAAACATTATTGGGCAAGTTCAATTTATGTTTCACTATTACAGAGCAACAACATCGACATAATCTGATTAGGTTCACCGGTAGACAACATCGTCTTTATGAAACCAACATCTAACGGTATTTGTGATTGAAGTAATTCCGACATGTCCCTGTGATGATGTCGATACTAGATTCATTGATAAGAGATAACTCATTAGGAATGATAGACGGTACAGAAACAGTAAAGTTGTTGTCCTGAGTGTGGCTGAACAGCCCATTTGCACGTAGAATTGTATTTATCATACTAGGTTGAGAAACGGAATTTAAGGTTTGAGCTCTTAGATCAAAAAGGGAAATAAAGGGGGGAACTGAGTTTATGAGAACTAACTGCATAATATGTATGTTGTGTGATGAAGATGTGGCAGTGCGTGTATGAGTGTGTGAGAAAATTTGTCTGCTTGATTTGGACTGTTGATTGCTTAGGTGTTGACATTATGGATGCCTGTTGTCAATCGTAGTGTATATTTCCAAATTTGCTTGTGGTTCTGCTTGATTTTTGGTAACAAGATCTTAACATTGGATTTAATATCGCATGGCATGTTTGTGTGTTGGAAACCAAACTTATGAAAACATCAGTTTATCGTTGGATTAAAATTGAATATTCAGAAACTGTAATTGAATAGATGGTATAATTGATAGCACTTAAATTACGATTGGGGAACATTTTTTTTAGATGAATATAAAGATGTTTCCACAATGTTTAAGACAATGATGAGTGTAAAAAAATTAATAACCATATATGAGAACTTGATAGTATTCTGATAGGATGACAGCAAACGGACTGAGGAACATTTGTAAATCGATTAAAAATTTTCTGACAGGTGGTAAGACCTGATCTTTAAGATGACATTCTTGTTGTCAAACTATTTAATGTCAGAATAAACATGTAAGACCAAAAATATAGCATTTGAACGATATTAACAATAGGATGAGAATAAAGTTACAATTCATAAGGGAACTAAAGACAACCGGGATGATGAGAATTTCAACCATAACTTGGATGAATAAAAAATGTTCGAGATAAAGTAAGCTGCTCCTAAGTTAGCTTTTCAACATAACAAGCGGATGTAAAAAATTTAAGTTTATTCTGTCATAAGGTAGTGTAAAAGTTGCGAAAGGACGAAAATGTGACTTTGTATTTTTCCAAAAAATTCAATTCGTGTATGTCACCAATTAAGTTCACGAAGTTTGAGAAATTACCCACTTTTAATAACTGAATACAAATGACTAATGAAGAATCATAGTATCCATTTTCTCCTCTTACCTGTTGGCATTCAATGATTTAGGAAATCCACACTTATATTGGTTTTAAATATACTCTTTAGGAAACCCAAGCTTTTATTGGTCCTGAAAAAAACATTTTTTTTGTTTATTCCACGCTTATATTGATGCTTTAAAAACTGTCTTTGTCTTTGGTTTGCTTAAAAAGAAAAAATGTTCTTCAAAAATTGCTATGCGGATAAAATTATTCTTTAACAAATCAATTCATGTGTTGATGCTTAAAAATACTTTTTGAAAAAAACAGGCTGTGTTCGTCTTCGAAAAAGTAAATGCTATATATATGGATGTACAAACCTTACCATTTCTTCGACTTCGAAAGTAAAACAGTTTCAGTTTTCAGATTAAATTTTTGTGCTTTAGCACCTGGGCGAATTTGTGATATTATTGTTTTTGTTGTTGTTTACTTCTTCAATTTCAAA
>NW_026880220.1:0-30276 GCF_032173495.1 Musca vetustissima
ATATTTTTATTGAATACTTTTTTTCAAAAAACTTTTTTTGAATTAAAAAATATTTTTTTAACTTAAAAAAAATTAAATTTTTTTCCAAAAAAAAATTTAAAATATTCTTCCAAATTTTTTTTTTTTCAATAAAAAAAATTTAAATATTTTTTTTAAATAAATTTAAATATTTTTTTTTCAAAAATAAATTTTTAATATTTTTTTCAAAAAAAATTTTTAAATACTTTTTTTAAACAAAAATTTTAAATCTTTTTATTAAAAAATGTTAAAATTGAAATTTTTGAAATTTTTTGTGTTAATTTTTTTTAACAAAATTTGTTTTTTGAATTTGATTTTTTTTTTAAATATATTATTTTTTTTTAATTTCCCATTCACTTACTGTGTCTCCTTTTTGACCTTGATGAATGATGAATCCTTTTCTACCTCGCCATTATTCGCATTTTGATTCTGTTCATTGTCATTGTTGTTCTCCTTGTCCAAATCCTCATCGTCGTCCTCCTCATCGTCGTTATCATCACAGTTATTGTTGGTGTTGTTGTTGCCTTCATGGCATTCAACAACTTTTTCCTCATTATGCTGTTGCACTTCGTCGTCGTTGTCCCGTTGAAGTTGCACTTCGTCCTGCTCCTCCTCATCATCATCATCGTCGATGACCATTTGTGTCATTGCCGCTGAGTCGGAGGTGGATTCCATTTTTTGATTCGTTTGCGATTTCATGGCCTCCTGTAAGGCTTCGTTAATTTGTTCCTTATCCAATTTGGCTTCCAGACGTTCGATGTGTTGGCGTTTGGCTTCCAAATGCTCTTCCAAACGATGGATTTGTACCAAGTGGGATTGTTCGATGGCTCGCAAACGTTTGACTTCTTCGAATAAGGCTTTGATCTGGAAATGGAAAATATGAAAAAATCGTAATTAATAAAAGTTGGTTCCGAAGATAACAAGCTTTTTTAAAAAAATTAAATTTAATGAGCCAAGTTTTTTTCGAGACCCTGTTTTTTCCTCACTCCCCTCTCCTCTCTCTCTCTCCCACCCTCTCACTCCCTCCTTTCCACAAAAATTACCCATCTTTCACATATGTTGTCATTAAGTTAAAACTTTGTCTTTTGTTGTCGTTCTTGTCGTCATCGTCATTTTTGTTACCCCCTTAAGGATTTATTGAAATTTCCGGGAAAACAAAATTTTGCCAATTATCATATTTTCATTATCAAACAGCAACAACAACAACCACACATTTTGAAAATTCTTTAGAAAAGTTGTTCGGCTGTCTGCCTACCTTTTTAACATACCTTTTGTGTGTGTGCGTTACCCTTATGTTTTAATTTTATTATTAATAAAAAATAAAAAACAAAACAACAAACCCCCCAAACGCCCTAATGTATGCTACACACACACACATACGTGTGTGTATGTGTGTGCGCGCAGGAATCCTTGCCTTAATGTCTTCAAGATTTCGTTTTTGATTTTCACAACCACAAAAGAGGTGGTTGTTGGGTTTTTGCTTTATAGTTATTACTCTTGTTGTTGGAATTTTACAAAGGTAGTCTGAACAATAGGCAAAACAAAAATTTATCTGCCAGCCTAAAAGTATGCTATACGTTTTGTTGTTGTTGTTGATTTTTTTTATTAAATATTAAAAAATATATATGATATGGGTAATATGTGTTGATTTTTATGAGGGTATTTTAATTTGGGGGATGGGAGAGAGAAGGAGGCAATCAATTAAGGGGGGAAATATTTATTTAATTTCTGTTGCATACTTTTAGGTAACAAACATTTTTTTAAGGAAAAAATATAAAAAATAGACAAAAATATTCAAAAAATGTAGAAAGACATACAAAATTCGAATAAAAAAATTAACAAAATTTTTTGAATTGAAAAAATTTTTGTTGCATATTTTCAGGAATTTTTTTTTGTTGAGAAAAAAAAATCGTACAAATATTTTTTCCTTACGATAAACATTTAAAAAATAGTCAATAAACTATTAGAAAAAAATTGAACCTGAAATAATAAGAAAATTTAAGAAAATGCAAATTGAAAAAAATTTTTTGTTGCCTACTTTTAGGTAAGAAAAAGAAAAAATCTTAAAAACCCACAAAAAATATAAGAAACCAATGTAAATTTTGTAATAAATTAAAAAATTAAAGAAATACAAAATTTTCAAAATTTTGTTGTTGCATATTTTTAGGAACATAAAAAATTTTATTTTGAAAAAAATATTTAAAAAATCCAAAAAAAATATTAAAAAAATTAAAATTATGATAAATTATAAAATTTAAGGAAATAACATTTTTAAAAAATGTTGATGCCTATTTAAAAAAAAATAAAATAAATATTGGCTACTTCTGGGCCCAAAAAATTTAATTTTTGTTGCCTACTTTTAGGTAACAAATATATTTTTTTTTTTTATTTTTTTGAAAAAATTTTAAAATCCTCAAAAAAATTAGGAAAACCAATGTACAATTTTAAAAAGTAAACAATTAAAGAAAAAAAAATTTCAAAATTTTTTGTTGCATATTCTTAGGAACAAATTTTTTTTTTCAGAAAAAATATTTAAAAAATCCACAAAAAATTGGGAAATATTTAAAAAATTAAAAAATTAAAAAAAATGGAAAATTAAAAAATATATTGCCTACTTTTAGGCGATAATTTGAATTTTATTTTTTGCCTACTTTTAGGTGTCTTTCTTTTAGAGATTATTTATAAAGCAAAATAATAGTATTAATATTTTTTTTTTCTTTTTGAATTCCTAATAAAAATCCCCAATAAATTAACCTTCCAAAAAAATTTGTTTCCACCTGCCAACTGTCACACAAAAATGACTTTTTGATGTATTAGTTTATGGCTGGTACTTAAATATCATTATACTAATATTATTCTACAACAACAAAAAAAAACTCTATTTGTAGATAGGTGAAAGTTTTACTATTCAAAAAAAAAAAGCATACTATTAGGCTTCATACGATTTTGCGTGTCTTTACGCAATAAGTCTTTCAATTTATGCCTATAAGGGGTATGTAGATGACGACTGTGTATGTGACACATATGCAAAGTTAATCAATAAATTGTCGATGTGTGTGTGTGTGAGGCAGGTTGTCAACTACACATTTAAATCAATGATAATAAATTTTTGTTTTATGGTAATTTTTTCCCTCATAGCTGGGAACATGGAAAGGGATAGGGGGAGCACCAAGCCCTAATATGATTATTGCCAATAAACAATAAAATGTTGCCAAAGCAATAAACTGCAATTATTTGAATTAAAATCCAATAAAAACTCATGTATGACATACATTAAGAACAGGCACAAACAAAACTTTAAGCATTTTCTTTAAGCCATGAAAAAAATTAATGGGGGAGGGGTACAGATACAGGTAACACACACATGTGTGGTGTATAGAATATGGCCATACCAGAAACAGGGTTGATTGCTTTCATTAATTAATCAAATGGGGGGCAGAAGGCAGCTGTTCTCAAAGGGTGAAATAGAAATTCTCTCTTGACTTAACTCAAAAAAAAAAAACAAAAAAAATTAAAATTACAAAGTCTCGATTTAAAAATCAAAATTTATTTCAACCCCTTTTTCTTTGGAGAATCTTCTCAAGTTCTTAAGTAATTATTTATAGACAATCAAAGCCATTTGCTTCCCCTCCTCCACCTCCCCCCGTTTTCAAAAAATGATTTAAACTTTACTCATCAATTGGCCAGGCAGGCAGGCAGGAAGGTGGTGGTGGTCGGTCCTGTCAAATCCATTTTCCCTGGCAAATCAAAACAATCAATGATTTTTGTTATGGCAGTGGTTGTCTTATATTTAAATATGTATTAAAGGATCTTTGTCTTAGTAACACCAATACCACCATCACTATTTCTCACAACTCCCCCCTCCTCTTTCTCTCCCATTTGGGCATCCTCAAAAATATTCCCATTGAATATTCAAATAGTAACCAAATGCCAATTATTAATGAATTTCTTTGTTGATTTGTAGTCAAACTCTTAGTGGGCCAGGATTCCTCCTCTGGCCAGGATGTGCTCCTTTATATTTTCTAATCAATGCCAAAATAATTTTCTGCTATTAATTTGAAATATTGTTTTCACTTTGGACTATTTCTTTGTCCTGCAGAAGGTAAATGTGCTGGAAAATCAATGCTTGAAGAGGGGAAGAAGGGGTAGAAATTAAAATTTATGAACAGCATAAATTTATTGGAGAGATGAAGAAAAACATTTCCAACATAAAAATTAAGGCTTTAAAAAATATTTTTATGGGTAGCATTTTTGGAAAATCGTGAAAGTTTTTTTTATTAGATTTAGACATACAACACATTTTATATAAACAAAAAAATTTTTTTTTTTGAAAAAAATGAAATTTTTATATAAACCCACTTGGCAGCATTTTTTTGAAAACTTCTAGAAAAACAATTTTTAAAAATAATTTAATGATTATTTCATTATTTTTTACACAAAAAATATTTTTTTCAACTTTTCCAAAAAGGTGATGCCAATTTCATTCGTAAAATATTAAAAAAACTCACAAAAAAATAATTTTTAATTATAATTAAATCATTTTTATGACTCCTAAATTATTTTTTAAACAAAAAATATATATTTTGAAAATTTTCAAAAAAAGTGGTGCCAATTTTATTTGAAAAATATTCTAAAACTTCTAAAATAATAATTTCTAATAATAATTTAATAATTTTTATAATCACTTCATTATTTTTTTCCACAAAAAATAGTCTACTTTTAATTTTTCCACAAAAAGTGATGCCAATTTTATTTGAAGCAATTCTAAAACTTCTCAAAAAAAATTGTTTTAATAATAATTTGATAATGTTTATAATCGCTTCATTATTTTTTACACAAAAAAATATATTTCTTAATTTTTTCCAAAAAAAGTGATGCCTATTTTATTAGAAAAAAATCTAAAACTTTTACAAAAAATTATTTTTATAATCATTTAATAATACTATGACTCCTTATTTATTTTTAACACAAAAAATTATTTTTTTAAGTTTTCAAAAAAAAGTGATGCCAATTTTATTAGAAAAAAATCTAGAATTTCTAGAAAGAATTATTTTTAATAATAATTTAATAATTCTATGACTCCTATTTTTTATTTTTAACACAAAAATATATGTTTTTAAGTTTTCAAAAAAAAAGTGATGCCAATTTTATAAGAAAAAATTTTCGAAAAATTTAAAAACCTCATAATTTTACTATTAAAACCATTTTTTATAAAATAAGTATATTTTTAATTTTTTTTCCAAAAAAGTAATGCCAAATTTTTTTTCTAAAAATTTTTAAAAACAATTTTTTATGTTTTGAAATAATTTATTTACATAAAACCGAAAACTTAATTGTGTTCAACTTTAAATACCAATTTTTTGTGGCTCCAAAAAAATAAAGTAACAACCCTTTTTATCTTTTTTGTGGCAGCACTTGACCATTTTTCGCCAAACAAAAGCCGAGCAATAATTCTGTTTTATAATTGTTTGATATAGACAGCGGTATTACATGTGAGTGGTCAGTATTTTTTCCTCTTTTTTTTTGTGAAATCATTGATTTATTAAAAATTTCCTCTTACACCTCCCCCCAAAAAAACCAAAGCCAAGGGTTATCTTAAAAACCCTCGAAATAACAAAAATGACATTCGAAAAAAAGGAATTGATCCTTTTTTCCCTACACAAATCAAACCACAGAAAAAAGGAGAAGAATCGGTAACAAATTTATTAAAAATCCTTTTTATTTCACATATGAGGAAAAAGTTGTTTTGTTGTTTTGGCAACCTCCACCCACTCCCCCCACCATAACAACAAAAACAAAAATTTTGTTTATCAAAAACTGGACATTGAAGGATGTCCATTTCGGCTGGCTTCGATGATGATGGTAGTGTAGGTAGACCCAATTCATAATTTTCACAAAAATCGAAATTATTATTTGCCTAACATTGAGGTAAAATTAATATGAGGGGGCTTGGGGGAGGATGGATGGCTGACGTCCTTAACAAAAAAAAAAACAACCCTTTCAGTTTCAAGAAACCTGACAAGGTTTTCTATATATATATTTTTTTTGGTACACATAAAACCGATTTGTAATTAACAAAATTGCCAAGCAGCCACTCAAACTTATCATTCAAATCCTTACACACACACACGCAGACAGAATCAAATAAACACACACTCACACCCATAACCCCACCACCTCCACCCAATAATTTTCATTATAAAATTACAAATACACAACAACAATAGTGGTAGTGGTAGCACAGAGAAACAATGAAAACGTATTGGCAACAATCTGTAATACGATTTTTTGTTGTGTTTGGTGCAAAAAAAAAACTTGACTCCTGCCACCCAAAATTCTACAGAGATGAACATCTAAAGGATGATTCGGATTCTAGAGACATATACAAAGGAAGTAAGGCCTTCCAGTGAGGCTTAAAAGCAAAAAGAGTTAAGTCAAAATATGTTTATGTGATTGGAAAATGATTAAAACAACAAAAAATTGCAAGAAATTTCGAAAAATATACAATTTTGAAAAAAGGTGCTGCCAAGTTTAGTTATGAAAACAAGGGTTTTTGTTTGTTTTTAAGGTCTTTTATTGATTGAGAAGCAAAATTAACCTTTTTGTTAAAAAATATGAAGAAAGGTGATGCCAAGTTGATGCCATAATTAGCAATAATGCCAATTTTAAAGCAATTTTTTGCAAAAAATCTATTTGAAACGGTATTTAAATGCAACTACCATATCAAATATACCAAAATATTTATACTTAACGAAAGATGCTGCCAATTTTTTGTCTAAATTTCTAAAAAATATTTTTTTTTTTATTTTCAATTTACTTCTATATAATCCTATATGAGAAAAAATATCCAAAAATGTAATTTTTCATAGAAATAATGTATTTTTTGGGGAAAAAATGCTGCCAATCATTATTGTGAAAACCGCCAAAAATATGTTTTGTTGCATAGATTGTTGATACTAGTAGGTTTCATGATATTTAATAACATTTCCTGTGCTAAAATAGATTTTTTTTTGTAAAAAATGCTGCCAATGTTTTAAGGAATTTTGGAATTTTTATACCAAAAAAATGCTGCCAACAATCCAAAAACTGTTTTTGTTAGCATTTCTTAGTTGCTTTTATGAAGATTTTTTCAGTTTGTACAAAAATGCTACCAATGTTGCATGTAAAAAATGCTGCCAAATTTCGCAAAAATCCAAAAATAGTTTTTTTTTTCTGGTATTGATTATTTTATATCATATTTAGGGAGATTTTTCTAGTTTGTACAAAAAATGCTGCCAAGGTTGCATGGAAAAAATGCTGCCAATTTTTTTTTAATTTTTAATGATTTTTTTTTAATTAATAATATTTTTTTTATTCTTTCAAAAAATTATTTTTGGACTTAGTCATTTTTAACCCATGATAGCCAAACAATAAATAATCAACACATTCCATTCTGACACACACACATACACTCTCACATAATTATTTACCAATACTTAGAGGGGTAAAAATTGCATCGTTATAGTAAAGATGTTGTGTAGAATTATTGACTAGCTGTACGAGGATGGGGGAGAGGGGGAGGATGGCGTAGTGAGGTCGGTACAAATACAAACATTCGTTGGTAGCATACTTTTGGGCTTTCGGCATATATAAACATATAAAAAATATATCCCCGCCACATATACACAGGGAATCGGTAGACTTTTTCTTCTGTCAAAGGAATTAAAATTCATTCGTGCATAAAAAATCGTAACAACAACAATAAGGAGGACAACAATAAACAACGTCGTCATCATCGTCGTTGTCGTTTCAAGACTAACAACAAAACATTTTTGCCGCAGACACACATACTTGCATGCATATGTAAAAACTAAAGACATCACATGTGTGTGAGAATTCGTGTGTGTGTGTTTGTGCTTAGCTAATACCAACCAAAAAAAGGGTTAAATTATGATGTTGGTTTTTCGGATTCTAATGAGCAGCAACATTGCCATGGCTGGCAGTCAGTCAGTCAGTGACATTAACAGCAGCCGATACCTAATTTTTCTGCAGGACGAACAGGAAGTCGTCCTTCGGAGCAGGGGAAACACATGCCGCCACCATCAGACGACAACAAAAACTTTGCCATGTGACAAATATCATTGATTTCTGATTGTTGTTTGGCCCAAGAAGCAGAAGAAGGCTTTTGTATTGTCTTTTGCCTTAGATGGGTGATAAACTGGGCGAGTAGAAGAGACTGGAAGATAGAGAGAGTGGGTGGGTGGGTTGGTAGAGAGGAAGCTAAAGGATTTTTGTACAGATATGTAAATTTCCACAATTGTAAATGGGTGCTCAATGCTATTGAAGCTACTTGTCTTAGTTAGTTCGAATTTTAAATGTATCCTTGTTGTTGTGTGCCTTTATCTGTGTGTGTGAGTGACGTAGAAAATACCCTTTTTGTTTATTGCCAGCCTAAAAGTATGTAACAGGCAAATAAATGAATGAATGACTGAATGAAAGCTTCGATGATTTCCAACTTCGAAATGGGGGTTTGTTTTTTATTAATTAAGTTGAATATAAAATTATTATTTATGCAAATGTGGCAACGAATTGGCAGTGGGAAGATAGCAGAGAATGAATGGCTACAGAGATAAAAAACATTTAGAAGTACAGTTGAAACAAAACAGCCAAGAATTTGGTAATGAAAAAAATTAGGGAAATTTAAAAAAATTAAAATTTCATTCGATTTAAAGAAAACAATATAATTCTTAATAAAAAATTTGATTTTTTTTTTAAATTTTAAGGGGAAAAATTTCCCTTAAGTGGAAAAAATTCCCCTCGTTGGGAAAGATTTCCTAAATGCATATTTTTGCAAAATTCCTGCATTTTGAGGGTATATAAGACCCCCGGGAGGAATTTCCGTAGCAAAATTGAAAAATTTCCCTTTTGGGAAATTTTCGGGGAAATTTTTGTTTGCAATGGAAATTGTTATTATGGATAGAACTATATTCAAATATGCAAAAAATTCAAAATTTGTATGGAAAATAAAAATTTCCCTTAAAGGAAAATTTTTGTTATAACATATTTTTCAAAAATTCTTGCATTTTTGAAGTCCCCAAGACAAATAGAGACGTTTGGTGGCAAAATTTAAAAAATTCCCTTTTGGGAAATTTTCAGGGAAATTTTTGTTAGCAATGGAAATTGTTATTATGGATAGAACTATATTCAAATGTGTAAAAAATTCAACATTTCGCCGAAAAATAAAAATTTCCCTTAAAGGGAAATTTTTTCTATGGCATATTTTTTGAAAATTCTTGCATTTTTGAAGTCCCCAAGACAAAAAAAAAGACGTTTGGTGGCAAAATTGAAAAATTTCCCTTTTGGGAAATTTTCGGGGAAATTTTTTATTTTCAACAAAAAATTAATTTTATTAAAAAAAAATAATAAATAAATAAAAAAAGAAAACAACATTTTTTTAATGTAAATTTATGAATTTCGCATAGGGAGATTTTTTAATATATTTTAATTTTTTTTTTTTGATTTTTAAATTTTTATTTAAATTTTTTTTAATTTTAATTTTAATTTTTAATTTTTTTTTTATTTTTTAATTTTTTTTTATTTTTTTTGCAGAAATTTTTTTGTTTAATTTAAAAAAATTTATATATATTTTAATGGAAATTAATAAATTTCACATAAAGAGATTTTTTTAAATATTTTTCAATTTATTTTTAATTTTTTTTCATATTTTTTAAATTAATTTTTTTAAATATTTTTTTTTTAAATTTTTTGCAGAAAAATTTTGTTTTAATAATTTATTTTTTTTTCTTATTTTATTCTATTGTTTGTTTTTATTTTTTCCTTCTATCTCTGTATGTATCTGTCTCTAGTTAACAATTGTACCCTGGAGGCCCTTGCTCATTCACTGCAAATAGAATCTGCAATGCCACATAGAAAATAAAAAAGAAGACAAATGCCATGAACTGGATTGTTACCTGTGTGAGATGTTGTTATTGTTGTTGAAATAATGATGGAACATATGTAAAAAAGCAGATCTCCAACCTACTAACAATGACAATTGTTGTCTCTATCAAATGGGGGGGCGTACAACAAAATAATATGCAAACAAATAAATAATATAACAACAAATACACCAACAACAACAATGGTATCCTGTCATAATCATAGCAAGGAATTCAAATGCTGCTGCATCAAAGATATCTTTTTTGTTCTTGTCTCTCATCTCTCAAGAGCAGCTCAAATATGTTTTGGATTTTTTTACAATTTTTTTTCATTTCCTATAAAAAATTTATACAATGTTTACTTATTTGTTTTTTTTTTTTTTTGTCTATGTTACGAAAACATAACAAGCATATAATTCCTAAGAGTATTTATAACAAATATGCAAATACTTAAGGGGTAAAATAAAGCAACGAAAAAAAAATATTTTGGGTAAAAAAATATATAAAAAAAATTCTGGGGAAACAAAATTCCCTTAAAGGATTTTTGGAGAAAAATTTTAAATTCTTAAATTAAAAAAAAATATTTTCCCTTTAAATCAAAATTTTCCCGATATGGCCATCAAGATAAAATTTTTCAAATAAAATTCGTTCGTTAAGCATTTTAACGAAGCAAATATTTGTCTGTAAATAGAGTCTGCTGATTCAAAAAAAAAAAAAATATATGACATTCATTTTTATATTTGTTTATAAATAAAAATTGGCTTATGAACAGCCACCCTGATCCCCAGCCCCACAGCTGCTGACCCAATCATTTCCAGCTTCTCCAAAATCATCTTGCCAAAGAGATGTCCTTTTTTGTGGCTCTGTGCTCGGTGGTCAGAGAAGAAATAATCCTTTTTTTTTTTGGTTGGATATTCAAAACAACAAAGAGCTTTACCCATTGATATGATATCGCGCGTATGTTGCCTCCGAAAAAAAAACCTTTCAAAATCATAATCAAAAATGGTTAAAATCATAGTCTAGACAATAATTTATGAGTAAAGGATGTACCTATACGGTTGATGAGCACAAACAAAAATTGTCTGCTAAAAAGTAATAATGCCCCAGCCCGGGGAGAGGGCGAGCGAGAGGAAGACAACTGTTAGCCTTTTCCTTTACTTTATTACCCACCAACCAAAAAATAAAAAACAACAAAAATATTTTATAGGAAGATGAAGATCTGATGCCACCAAATACAAAGTAACACATCACATTGAATTGTCCTTTTTATTCACGTTGTATATCCTGGCAATGATATTTGTTTGTCCAAAAGCAAAAAAAAAAAATATTTTAATATTTTTACCATTCATTCAAATATACCACCCCCTACCCTTGCTCTCCTTGAGACCCTTGGTTTTTATCTAATATTTTTTTTTTTTTTTTTTTTGGTAACCTCCACTTTTTTCTGTGGCATCCTTCCTTCCTGACAGCCATCTCTGCTGCCCATTAACTTACAAAAATCCAATGATTATTCTTTTGTTTTAAGAGTCATCGAATGCCAGGCTGGCAGTCAGGACTTAGAGGGCAAAGGAGCTCTATCTCTACACATGATTTTGCCATGTAATCCTTGACTTTTAATACCTTCAACGGAAAAAAAATATCAGCGAAAAATAACAGAGGAAAAAAATATTGAAAAAATGAAATTATAAGTGGTTTTCCTTGCTCTTGCTAGACAAGTTTTGATGGGGTTAAGCTGTTCCTGTAATAACTTTTCGGACAAACTTTAACAAAATAACAAAAAATCAGAAAAAAATCAAAAAACAAACTCTACACATATTCTCAGAGCTAAACCCAGACTCTTCCCATCATTTTCCCAATCACATATGCTTAAATAAAAAAATAAATAAAAATGGTGCATACTTTTAGGCTGCAAATATCAAAAAATATTTATTTCCCTCAAATAGAAACCAGAAACACACAAAATTCCCTATTCCCAAAACCCCCAACATTCTAATTGTCTTGCGCAAGCCATAAAAACCCCAAAACATTTTCTGGTGCCTACTTTTAGGCTAAATTGTCATATATCCCCCTAGAGCCCATCGAGGACTACAAATTGTCCATTAATACCCCTTCCCAAACTTTAGTAGTTTAAGAGATATAGCCATCTAGAGTATCAACAAACATTTTTCCTAAGTAAACAAATCTCAAGGCCCCTAGGAACCCGATCGGCAGCAGCTAGGGTCTGCAAAAAAATTACACACATTACAAATTACCTCCACAACAATCAAGCAAAATTTCAAGTTCCTAGCTATAAAAGTTCTTGAGTTAGAAAAATTTTTGAAAAAAATACCACAATCCTGGGGCAACGCTTCTTCCAAGGAGCTACTTTACAAAAATTCACATAACTTTTTTATTTAAAGAGCTAGAGCGGTGAAAATGGGTTCTCAGGAAAGCCAAGAAGATTCTCTAGGAATTTTATTCAGCAAAAGATTACATGATAGGGTACCATTAACCTCAAAAATGTAAAAAAATGAGAGACAAAAATGTTTCTCTCGGTGTGATTTTCTAAAGCGTTATATTTCAGGGGTCTAGGGGGCATGTTCGGAACCACCTAGGGTCTTGAAATATTTTTGATTTTTTTCTACATCCCTCAACACTATGTGTGACAAATTTCATGAAGATATCTCTATTGGTTTAGGAGTTAAGGACAATTTTGTAAGGTTACTAAAGCAGGAGCCTTAATTACGCAGTTTTTGGGTAAGATACAAATTACGGCATAACTCGGGTATTTGTGGGGTTATTTTTTTGATTTTGGTCTCAAATGAAAGCCAAGGAAATTTGCCACAAACACTATTTTATTTGTTTGGAAAATCGGTTTTTATATAATTTTAATTTCCATAAAAATAGAAAATTTAAAAATAAAATTTATATTTTTTGAGATTTTTGTGCAAGTTTTTCTTTCAGTGTTTTCTTGTTTGTTCTTGCCAGTTTTGTCTCACCTATTTAGTTTGGCATAAATCATTTATGTTTAATATTCATGAAAAGTGATTATGATTTGTTCTGTTTTCTTTATATATGTGTGGAAATTCTTAGCATAGCATAGATTTACCGCAAAATGGTTTTCAACACAATATTTTTTATATACAACAACAAATATCCAAATATAAATTATATTTTTATGATATGTAGCATCAGCATCATAAACAAATCGAAAATATTTGGAAAATTTGTTTTGTTGTTTTGATGAAAATTAACCTCGACACATCATGTCTTCAAATATATTTTATGACAAATTTTTTCCACAAAATTCGTATTTTTCTTTTTTGTCATAAATTATAATTTTTTCATAAATTTAATACCGGCAAGAGAACAAGAACATAAAAAAGGCAACCAAAAATTATGATTTAATATTGAATTTTATTGGAATTTTTATGGGACATTTTATGGCAAATTTCCTGCTACATTTCATTATTTAATTAAAATCATTTTATAATTAATTTCGGAATTTTTTCCCCCCTAATTTTTTTCCATCTCTCTCGTGGCTATGAGTTAAATTACTCATTTATTTTTATTGCTCGAATGGCTGGATATTTAATCTCGTTTTTTTGTGGTTAATCGATTTTTCTTCCTTTTTCATCATGATTCTGTCACTGTTCCGTCATATCGCTGATTTTTTGTACCCCAATAAGATTTTCTTGTAACGGAAATGCTGGTGGTATTTAATAGTCCGTTGCCGTAATTAAATCAGCTTTGAGTTCCTTTTTAGTTTTTCCCTCTGTTTTTTTGCCTATAAAATTTTATCCTGGCTAACAGCAGTTTGTCCTTAAGGGTGAGGTCCTTACAAAGTAGTCTTGTGGTTTTTAATGATACCCATTTTTTTCGTTTTTGTCTGGGCCAGACATTATTTAATTTTCAACTGGCAATTTTGAAGACTAATCATCAATTAATTAGTTCAGATATTTTCATTTTTTTTAGATAAAAAATAAGAGGAAAAAATTTAAAAAAAAATTGTGAGAGAATATTTTCTCTTTCTCCTCTCTCTCCTCTCTTTGTTACAAAAAAAAAAAAATAATTATTGATTTTCCTTCCATTCCTGTTAATTATATTTTTGCATGGCTTTATAACATTTGCCAAGCGTTAAGCGTTTGGGTCTTTAGCCTTTCCGAACACACATATATGACTTTGTTGTTGTTGTTATTATTATTATCGTTTTAATGACAATCACATCGTGGCCAATGACATGTATTTAATGGGCCAATAACTTAAATGCAAACAATATTAAACGACAAGGATATCAAAAACAAATATCAAGCAAGCAACGAACCAACCAACCAAAAGGGTTACAATCTAGAGGCATGATAATAATCATAACAATAAAATTTCAAATTTTTACAACAACAAAAAATCAATAAAAATATTTAGAAATATTAAAAAAGTCTCCCCTTTCATTTGAAATGAAAAGCAAAACTCTAATCCCAATAGTTTTCATGATGGGGGCCAATTAACAACCTTACCCAAAACTAGGCAAAATTTTAACCATTTTAAGTAACTTTACTCAAGTCCACCTAATTCCAAAACCCCTTGAGATAATGTTACCAAATTTTAGGTACATAATATTGAGGTTACTAGTAAAAAATAAAAATGCAGATGAGACCCTAGGTCGATCCACAAGGGTACCATGGGCCCCGGAAATCATGATTCACAAAAATACCACATTTCGAAAATTTTTGCTCACAAATCTCTTAAATTTTTAAAAATATAAAAATTTTTAATGAATACCTCTGATTCCCCTGGATCCATAGTAAATTTTATTAGCTTTCATACGAAATTACTTTGAAAGCGATTGGAGCTCAAATACCAAAGTTATGGCCAAATTTGTAGCACTACCCAATACGTGGCATTTCAGCCCCGCATTGTGGTATTTTATATAGAATTTTAGAAACCTATGAACCCATCGAGATATCGCCCTGAAATTTTACATACATCCTTGGGAGATAATTAGAAAATCACAGAATTTTTTTCCAGACCCTAGTTGGGTCTAAAAGTTGATTCAAGGGCCTTCGAAGGGAAATCCATGTATAACTCATGGTTTGTTTATCCCGCTTGATATATCTCGGGACCTTTGAGAGATATTTGAATTCTATAAAAGAGTATTGTGAAGCTCCATGGAGGCTTTTAGTGTTAGAGGTAAAAAAGTTCGGAAATTGTGGGGTTTTAGTATAGAAAAACCCGATGATTCCAAAATCACAATTGAAGGGAATTTCGGGTAACATATTTTAGGGCCTGGAAGAGGGGTTTGGGGAATAGCTAGGGTCTTAAAATTTTGCATGTGTAATGCTAGATATGGTAGCTATTTGTGAGATAATTTTCAAAAAAATAGAAATTCTTTATCATGCATTTTTTGAGAATAAAAAAAAATTCTTTGAGAAAAAAGTTGAAATTTTTTGCTATTTATTTTATTAGTTTATTTCTCCCCCTTAATTATTTTTCTAAAATTTTTTTGTTGTGCCTCAATTATTGTTAATTGAAATGTTGTGAATTTCCTTTCAAGCCTATAATTGATTTTCAAACGCCCACCAATTTGGAATCGAACAGAAAAACAAAAAAACTTAAAGAGCCAATTGACATTTTTTGAAAATCATACAAGACACAAGATATAGATATGTTGCCTCTCAAAATTTACATATCTACAAAACATAGATGTTAATGACAAATTTTTGTCGAGAGATCTGAAAGCTACACAAATTTTCATTTAGGCGAAAAATCGAAAATAACAACAACACCAACAACTATAGAAAAAATTGTGTAAGTAGAGTGTTAAAATTGATGAAGACATTTTTCGACATTTTTCACGCCATCAGCGGCGGCTGCATCATCGACTATTTAGCCATGGCAAATGTTGTATTCAATGTTCTGCCTGGGATCTTATTTTTATGAATCCACCATGTGTCTGGCATATGGATGGCTGGCTGGGCTGTGCTGTGGAACTGCTGCATGATTGAATGATTTTAATATTCAATATTTTTCTTTTGCTGCTGTTCGGTGGAGGACGAGGACTCCTCTAACGATTTGAAACAAATTATTTAGAAGATTTATTGAGATATATTTTTTGTTGTTGTTGTCAATTATATTTTGAGAGAAAATATATTTTTTCAATTGCCCACAAAGCAATTAAAAAAAATCGAAAGAAATGCCAATTTTGAAATCATTAGCAAGGCATTGCCCACATTAATTGGGGGAAATTAAAAGAACATATGTTAAGATCATAAAAATCAAAGAGAGAGGGAGAGAGAGGGGAGAGAAAATAAAATATTCTCTCTTGAAAAAAATTAATAAAATTTATAGGCCCTGCAGAGGCCTCCAGAAAGAAATATTTAAACCAAAATTTCGCAATTGACAGACCTCCGAAGCAGTTGAAGACAAAAATTGAAATAAATATTTCAAGATTAGATAAGACTAGCGTCAAATCAGTAAAAATCCCATAAAACAAAAAATAAAAAAATAGAGAGGCTCAAATCCCAACAACAAAGAAGTCGGAAACCTTGTTGACAGTACGTGATGGATAAAACAGCAATTTTTGTTTTATTACAAATATGTCAAAAGCATGATTTCAAAATTCCATAGAAAAATAAAAAAAACCTTCAGCATCATTCGGGAGAGAGAGGAGAGGGTAGGGGAATGAGGGGTTGGGGGCCTAACAATTAAACCTAAAAATAGTTACGTACTCAAAAGATCATGACGCACTCAAAAAATTTAGTTAGTAACTTGAAAACGAAAAAATTATGCGGGTTTCAATGGGGGTGGTGGTGTACCAATAACTTGATAAAATATTTTATTTTTTCGAATACAAAACAGAAAAATGTCAATTTCCTTTCCATATTATTTCATAGTTTGTAAATTTTGTGTCTTTAATAAGGAAATAATCAATTTAGAAAACTAAACCAAATCTATACAAACAATCATTCTCCACAGCTACACACACACTCGCCATGATAGTTTTTAGTAACAATAAATTGAACTGAATTGTCAAAGGCAAATGAGAGAAAAAAAACCATTGGAGCACTTGTTTTCTATTTTGAAATTCAAAACATAATCATCTCACGATTATCGTTTGGTAGTACAAAGCGAAAATAATAGGGATGCCCAAGCAAAATGAAAAGTAAACCTCAACAAAAAATTCTTTCGGAAAAAAAATCCCAAATCTCTTGACCCTAAAATTTCTTTAAAAAAAATTTAAGAAATTTCAAAAAATATTTTTAAGAAAGCCAATTCTATCCCCTTTCACATGGAACCAACAAAAACGAGGTCCCCTAAACCGTTCTCGAGTTATGAGCAAATGAGTAAAGTTACCACAATGGAATCATCGATGCACCGAAGCATGGAAAAATTTATAAAAATTTTAAAAAATACCAAACACTTTACTGAGCTCTATGAAATTTTCCACAAAGTATCCTCATGTATTAAGTGATAAAAATAATTTTTTATAGGCCCCTATGTGGTACTCACCGAGATCTAGGGACCCCCGAACTTCGTTACTAAGAAAAACTCTAGTCTGTTACTCCCAGGTGGCATAACTCCTAAACTATTAAAGCTATTGGAGGCATTTATAGCTCATATTCCTCCTACTGGCCTCCGCTAACATCTAGCTTTCATTTGAGACCCCAAACAAAAACTTTGTAAAACAAAATTTCAAATTATGTCCAAACTTAGAAATGACACAAAATGGGTTTCAACTTAAGTAAACAGCTTAAAATGTCGATATTTCATAAATTATTGAGGTTATTTCTCTGAAATTTTGCATAGATAATTAGGAGGTATATAGTAAAAAATATAAATTATGTCAGGACCCTAAACAGTCTAGAAAAAATTCTATGATTTTTGAAAATAATAAACTTCCTTAAAAATTTGAAAAATTTTTGGAAATTTTGTAACATGAAAGTTTCAAAGAGAAAGGTGGGAAAAATTAGAGATATTAGGCTGAAATTTTGCATAGCTAATCTGGAGATATATAATAAAAAATAGAAATTATTTGGAGACCCTAGAAGGTCTACAAAAAATTCTATGATTTTTTAAAAAAAAAATCTCCCAAAAAAATTGCAAAATGTTTGTAACTTGAGTAACATGAAAGTTTTGAAGAAAAAGTTAGGAAAAATTGGAGCTATCGGGCTGAAATTTTGCAAAGATAATAACAAGATCTTTAGTAAAAAATAGAAATTATAATTAAACCCTAGGACGCCATGAGACCCATGTTCGGGATTCTGCTATTTAAGTACTTAAAGCAAAACTTACAATACCTATTATTGGTACTCCCAGGTAGCATATCTCCTAAAATATTAAAGCAATTTGGGGTATTTATAGCTTATTTTATTCGTAATGGGATCCATAAGACTATAGCTTTCATTCAAGACCACAAACAAAAAAATCGTCGAACAAATTTTTCGATTTATGTGCAAACTTAGAAATGACAAAAAAGGGTTACATTTAAAGTAACTTCCTTAAAGTGCTGAAATTTTTTAGATGCTTCGAGATATTATTCTGAAATTCCGCATAGCTATTTAAGAGGTTTGTGGTAAAAAATAGAAATTATTTCAGGACCCTAGGAAGTCTAGAAAAAATTTTGTGGGCCTTGAAATTGAAAAATTTGGAAATTTTTTTTCATAAATTTTGTAAACTGAGTAACATCAAAGTAAACGGCAAAAATGCATGAAAACCTGGAGATATCGTGCTGAAATTTTGCACATTCGTTAATGAGATATTAGAGAAAAAATAGAAATTTCCATTAGACCCTAGAGCCTATTGGGACCATGTTATGGACCCCGATATATAATCACTTAGAAAAACTTATAATTTTCATTTTCTCGAGTTGAATTGGAAAAAAGTCGTGCAAATAAAATTATAAAAATTATGAATAATGGTTTTTTTGATAGGAAAGCCTGGCCAAAATTTTTTCGACCAAAAAAAAATCGTCCAAAAATTTTTTTGGTAGAAAAAATCCCCAAAAAAATCTTTTTTGGTAGTAAAAAATTTTAAAAATTTTTATTTGATCTATTTTTTCGGTATTGTATTGGTCACACACATATGACAATTTCAAGTCTCAATTATTTGATGACATTGCTATAAAACTAACAACAACTAGCAGCAATCAATTCCACTGAAATTCAAATGTAAGACATGGACTCACGTCGGGTGATCATCTCTATTTTTTCAATTTTACAAAAAAAGGAAAGGAAAAAATTATAGATACCGAACCCAGACATGTACGCTGATTTATAAACAAATAAATTATCAAATCTCAGCTCTATTGTTGTTGCAGCCAGCACAGCCAATCCAAGCCAATGGATGGTATTGAGTTTTATTCCGATTTTTTTGCTGGTCGTTGGGAAAACGTCACAACTCAGCAAATTGATTTGAATTGAATAATTGCAAAACAAGACCGGTTTTCAATTGCTGAACAAATGACAGAGCGAAATATCCATTCAAGTCGAGCATCAGCAGATTCGAAATAAAAAAAAAAATGACAGCCAGCATCAATTGGCTGATGATCCCAGGCTTAGCTGGGTTTGATTTGTTTGCACTCACCCAAATTATAGATTCCATTGAAGGTAGTTTTTGAAAATTTATTCCAATTGTTTTTATTTCTATTTTCAATACAAAGAAGACGAAAAGAAAAAAAATCGAAATAAAACCCGATGTTTAAGCTTTCAAAACCAATTGATAACTAAGGACAATTCCGATTGAAAATGATTGACAAAAAAATAAATAAACTACTAAAAATAATATTTGCAAAAACAATTGAAATTAATTTCCAAAATTCAAATCATTATCAGAACCCAAGCTAATAAAAATGAAAAAACAATAACAACTATTTTTTTATTGATTGAATTTTGGAAACATATGTTTCCGTGTGTCTAGCGAGGGCTTGATCTGTCTAAGACGAAAAATTTGGAATGAAAAAAAAAAAACACAACAACTAACAGATTATTTTTTTGTCAGATCGATAATCAAAGGCAAAGTTTGAACAAGTGTTTCAAAAAAAAAACGAAAGACACGCTCTATCAATTAGCAACAACAACAAGCATCGAAAATGATTTCATAGAATTTTTCGGAATTATTAGTTTAATAACCTCAATGCGAGAGAGGGCTAGGGATGGAGAGTCTGAACGATTGAATTTGTGTGTTCTCTATAATTATCAACTTTAACCCCTATCGAACTATCTGTGAAACCAAACATCAATCGATCAGTCAATTGAAAAACTAAATTTTGAAAACCGTTTGTGTGTGTGTGCGTATCGCCTATTTTAAACACGCCAACTTAATTATAATGTTGTACAAGAAGCGTTACATATTTTTGAAGAGGGGGGAGAGAAGGGGCAGGGGGGAAATTTTAAATATTTTTTGTGTGTGTGAAGATGACCCAAAGTCGCCTCAGAGGCCAGTGGCATAAACTATTAACATTCGTTAAATAAAATGGATTGGAATTTTATTTTTGGAAAAAAAGAAAATAAAAAAAAATTATTTTTTATTTTAAATTTTTTTTATATTAAAAAAAATATTTTTTTTTAATTTTTAAAAATTTCTATTTTTTCCTTAAACTCTCATTAACATCTCTGAATTTTTTTTAGAAAGCTAACTGCACATTTTCCCTCAACTTTTCCCTAGTCTTCAATGTTACTAATTCCATAACAAATGTAAGAATTTTTTACAAAAAAATTTAATTTCAAGACCCCTAGTTTTTTTTCTACAACCTCTAGGGCCTTGAAATAATTTTGATTTTTTCCTCGACATCTCTAAATTCCATATAAAAAATTTCAAAACCATAACTCCAAAACTTCAGCAACATTTGCCCTTATTACCATGAGTACTTAGCCTACAACCTCTTTTCCATTTTTTTTTCCAATATTTTTTTTTGAAATTTTAAAATTATTTTTTTCCAAATTTTCAAAATTTCTATTTTTTCCTGAAACTCTCCTTAACATCTCTGAACTTTTTTTAGAAAGTTATCTATACGTTTTCCCTCAACTTTCCCCAAGCCTTCAATGTTACTTATTCCATGAAAATTGTAGCAATTTTTTACTGATTTCTTTATTTTCCAGGCCCCTAGATTTTTATCTATACCCTCTAGGGCCTTGAAAAAATTTCTATTTTTTCCTTAACATCTCTTAATTATGTATAAAAAATATCAAAACTATAACTCCAAAACTTCAGCAACATTTTCCCTTATTACCATGAGCACTTAGCCCATAACCTCTTTTTAAACTTTTTTCCAATATTTTTTTTCATTTTTAAAATGTTTTTTTTTTTTCAATTTTAAAAATTTTTATTTTTTCCTAAAACTCTAAATAATATCTCTGAATTTTTATAGAAAGCTATCTACACGTTTTCTCTTAATTTTGTTCAATACTCTAATGTTACTCTTCTCATGAATTGTAACAATTTTTTACAGATTTTTTTTATTTTTAAGATTTTTTAGATTTTTTCCTGGACCCTCTAGGGCCTTGAAATAATTTCTATTTTTTCCTTAACATCTCTTAATTATGTATAAAAAAATTTCAAAACTATAACTCCAAAACTTCAGCTCAATCTCCCCTTATTACCATGTGCTCTTAGCACATAATCTATTTTCTCTGAATTTTTTTTAGAAAGTTATCTATACGTTTTCCCTCAACTTTCCCCAAGCCTTCAATGTTACTTATTCCATGAAAATTGTAGCAATTTTTTACTGATTTCTTTATTTTCCAGGCCCCTAGATTTTTATCTATACCCTCTAGGGCCTTGAAATAATTTCGATTTTTTCCTTAACATCTCCAAATTCTATATAAAAAATTTCAAAACCATAACTCCAAAACTTCAGCAACATTTGCCCTTATTACCATGAGTACTTAGCCTACAACCTCTTTTCCATTTTTTATTTTTATTTTTTTTTTTTTAACTTTAAATATTATTTTTTTTAAATTTTCAAAATTTTTATTTTTTCCTTAAACTCTTATTAACATCTCTGAATTTTTTTAGAAAGCTAACTGCGCGTTTTCCCTTAATTATCTCCAAGCCTTCAATGTTACTCTTCTCATGAAAATTTTAGCAATTTTTTACTGCTTTCTTTATTTTCCAGTAACCTATTTTTTTTTTTCTACAACCTCTAGGGCCTTGAAATAATTTCTAATTTTTCCTGAACCTCTCTAAATTCTGTATAAAAAATTTCAAAACTATAACTCCAAAACTTCAGCTCAATCTCCCCTTATTACCATGTGCACTTAGCACATAATCTATTTTCGGTAATTTCTATTTTTTTCATATAATTCAAAAAGTTATTTACCAATCTCTACGAAAATGGTCTCAAATGAAAGCTAAGGGATTAAGCAGTCCAATACGAATAAAATAAGTCCCCTATCGTTCAAATATCTCGAATAGTTTGGGAGTTATGCTGTGTGACATAAGTGAATTGGTGTTTCAAAGGGATTCTGGGGTCCAGGGGCCCCAAATCGAAACGGAAGGCATTTAGGGTCTTCTTAAAAATAGTGTTTGTCATTCTATGGCTCTTGATTCTTTATGGAAATTTTCAAATTGATATTTCAAGCCTTTCATAATTTTTTGGAATTCTTCTTCAAGTCCCAGCGATGATTCCAGGGTGGTACTTGCAGTATGAGCAAATAACTTTTGCAATAGTTATTGAATTTTTAATTTTTTTGTTGTTGTTGGTTTCATATGAAAGGGACGTATTTATGTGTTTAAAATTTATTTAAAATTTGTTTGTATTAAAAAAATTTAGTAAAAAAAATTGGCGAAAATAATAAAAAAATTCCCTAAAAATCATGGCTTTTGATTTCTCGTTTTTCTATTTCCTTTTTCGATTATCCTGGCCACATTTAACCTTTCCTTTACAAAATGTTATATCAGCTAAGGCTTTCTATTTGCTGTTTCTTTTGTTTTTTTTGTATACAGGTGTTTTGTATAAGCTATTTGAAAATGTTTGGTTTTGTTTTTTTGTGTTTCCTGATATTCCTTTGAAATTCATTTTCTATAGATCAGGGCCTTCCACCATTCACACTCATCATTATCTGGGCTCAGAAAAAAATCAACAACAACAAATATCTGCCTTAAAAAATCTCAATGCTGATACCGATGATGATGTTGATGAGGAGGCTGATGATGGTTGATGTCTTCTTTACAAAAAAAATCGAGATACCTTCTTCGGTACTTGGCTATTGAATTGTGTTCTTTTATTTTTGTTTTCTGCTTCCTTGGCGAGATGTTGATTTGAAAATCCATTAAAAAGCTATTTGGTAAACATGAATAAATACATGAATGTTAATATACATATTGGAGCTGCAGAATTCGAAACCAAAAACCAGCCATCGAGCCAGCCAGGCCTTTTTTATCTCTGCAATCCCCCCTTCTCTCTCTCTCTCTCTCTGGGCTGGCAAGCAAACATTCATTGTAAATTCATTGAGTAGGAGTTTTTTTGCCGAGATATTTTTTTTTTTTTGGTTTGAAAACATTTCTTTTTTTCAATGGGCTTGCATTACTCTGAGATCTTTGTTGTTGTTGTTGTTGTTGTGGCTGAAATGCATCAGGTTTGTCTAAAACATTGAATGATTGCAAATATTTGTTATTCATGTTCGCTGAAGAGTCTTTTGGCCTGATGATGATTTAAGGCTATTTGGGGGGGGGGGGGGAAGGTATTGTTGTTGTAATAAAAGGGGGAAATTCCCCATCCCCTCCTCCCTCACTCCGCCCTTTGTTGTACTTGTACAATGACAATGTGGTTGGTGTTTGCTTAAATATTACATGGAAATCAATTTTTATTATTAGTCTTTGTCAACAAAAGGGAGAGAATAAGTTACTCAAAGAGAAAGGATGAGAGAGGAAAAGAGAGAGGGTAGAGCCGACTTCAATTCTATAGATAATGGTTTAATAATTTATAAAAAAAAGCTTTTAGATTTATTAAAAAGTAAAAGAACCAATATTACAAATATTGGCAAGGCTTTGAAATGGAGTTGTGGAGCAATTTTAAAGCATACTTTTGGGAGTTGGTTGGGGGGGGGACTTAAAGAGGAGGTATTAATCCCTTAAGAATTATTTCAGGAGTGTCGAAATAATTTCAATTTATTAGAATTATAAAAGAAAATTGGTTTCTTAAATATTTTGAAGAAAAAAATACAAATAAGGGAATAGAAAAATCCTGAAAGTAGGCAACACTTTTTGATTTAATTTTATAATAAATTTTTATAGATTATTTATGGATTTTTTTTAGTGGTAAAAATACAAAAAATATTTTTTTTTGTATTTAGCAAAAAAATTAAATTGCCTAAAAGTAGGCAGTATATTTTAATTTAATTTTAAAATGATAATTTTTTTATTTTTTTCTAAAAAAAATTATTTTTTTTCAGAAAAAAAAAATCCAACTTCCGTTGCTGTCATAGAAATTCTATATTTAAAATTATTATTAAATAATGTTATCTAAAAACAAAAATAAAAAAACTCTTTGATTTTTTTTAGTGAAAGGGGTTAAACCGAACCGTGGTGTCATGCCTGGTATGACTCTCGCCAGTGCCGAAATTTTTATGGTCCAACAACAAATTCATAAATAATTTATTCAATCTATATGAATTTAATTCCATGTATGTATGTATGTGTCAAATGTGATAAGTCATCAGTCACCATCGAACCATAATATTAATAAAAAAAAATGAAAATAAAAGGGGGGCAAATATTTGGCCATACACAGCAGAATTGTGGTCTGGTGTGTGGGCGCGAGGGAGTTGAGAGAGGTAATTAAATCGAAAACAAAAATATGTTAATTTGATAACTATAAACCACCAAAAAAAAAAAAAAATATGAAATGAATTGAATTGAAAAAAAAAAAAACATATGAAATTAGCTACGATAAATTTCCATAACCAGCTGGACTGATAAGCCCAGCCACCCAGCCAATTGAAATGAGGTCTTTATTAAACCACCATTAAAACGGAAGTTGTTTTACGTTTTTTTAATTTTTTAATAATTATTTTATCATATGCTGTTGTTAAGCAGCCATTATCAAAAACCAAAAAAAACCTCAAAAAATTTGATTAAAAAAATTATTAATTTCTTTTAATCTATTTTTTGAGCCCTCTCATTGACCACCTATATAGGTAGTAGAACAGCATTGATGTCATGCTAATTTTTTGTTGTTGTTGTTTTTGTTGTCTAACATAACAAATATCTAACATATGCGATCATAAAATTTAATGTCTTGAAATGCATTTTAATTTTTCTTTCCCCCCTCTCAAGGCAAAAATTTTTTTTATTGCCACAAAAAAAAAATCTCAAACTATTCATAATTTCAATTTTTTTTCTCTCAAACCAGACACAATTTGGATTATTTGACAAGTTTGTTTTCTTTACTAAAATCATTATTTACTTTATGGCTGGTGTATGCAGGCAGAGCAGTTCAGACCTGCAGATGATGAGGACCAATGACTGGCTGCCTGGCTGGCAGTCTGGGCTGTAAATGTCTATAATAATGTCTAAGTATTTATTTTGTTGCTTTGGAACATGATAAATCTGTTCGAATGTATTCAAGTGACAATCTCCAATATTTTTCTTTTTAAAGTTTTTTTTGTGGGTTTTGCGATTTTTTTGAAAATGTGCAGCCATAATGGCCAAACGTCAAACGTAAGAGAAATAACAACAACAACAAATATTACAAAATTTATTTGTTACATATGTTCATAAATATCATGTAATAAGTTTGATTTTTTTCGAAAAGAAAACTTTTTAATGGATGGAATTAAAACAAAAAAATAAAATTTAAAAAAAAAAAAATCAAAGAAAAAAAATCAAAAAAAAAATAATTTTTTGAAATTTAAAATCTTATATAAATTAAAATAAATATTTAAGAAAAAATTTAACCATGTGATAAAAAATTTTACAAAAAAAAAAAAATTATAAAAAAATAAATTTCAAAAAGTTATGCCTACTTTTAGGCAAAACATATTTCTATGAAAAAAAAAAATCAAAAAAATAAAACAATTTTTTGAAAATTTAAAATCTTATATAAATTAAAAATGAAAATTTAAGAAAAAGTTTAACCATTTTATAAAAAAATTTACAAAAAAAAACATAAAAAAATAAATTTCAAAAAGTGTTGCCTACTTTTAGGCAAAACATATTTTTATGAAAATAAATATTTATTGTAAAATTTCTTATACAAATTAATTAAAAATTATTTGAACTATAAAAAATAGTTTAAATTTTAATAAAAAAATCGACTTTTAAAAAGTGGTACCTACTTCTAGGCAAAACATATTTCAATGGAAATAATTTTTTCTTGTGGAATTTCTAATGGATATTTTTATAAAAATTATTTGGATTATAAAAAATAGTTTTCGTTGTAAATAAAAACAACTTTCAAAAATGTGGTGCCTACTTTCAGGCAAAACTTATTTTTATAAAAATAATTTTTTTCCAGAAATGTAATAAAAAAAAATTCAAAACGTGGTATCTTCTTGTAGAATTTCTCATAGAATTTAATTAAAAATTATTTGGATTATAAAAACTAGTTTTCGTTGTCATAAAAACAACTTTCAAAAATTGGTGCCTACTTTTAGGCAAAAACATATTTCTATGAAAATATTTTTTCTTATAGAATTTCTTATAGAAATTAAATAAAAATCATTTGGATTATAAAAATATGTTCTCTTTTCATAAAAAAAAACAAATTTCAAAAAGTGGTGCCTACTTTTAGGCAAAACCTATTTCTACTAAAATATTTTTTCTTGTAGTATTTCTCATAGAGATTAATTAAAAATGATGTGGGTTATAAACATATATTCTCTTTTCAAAAAAAAATTAACTTTCAAAAAGTGGTGCCTACTTTTAGGCAAAAAATTGTTTTTGATATTTTCAGAATTTCTTAGAAAAAATTAATAAAAAAATTATGATATTTAAATGTGTGGACTACTTTTATGTAATATTTTTGTTGGAATTATTTTTTTTTTAATAATTTTTGTAATATTTTTTAATTAATTTTTTTTAAATATTTTTTAATTATTTTTTTTAAATATTTTTATTTTTTTTGTGTGGCCCTTCTCTATGTAATATTTTTTGGAACTATTTTTTTATTTATTTTTTTTTTAATATTTTTTAATTATTTTTGTAATATTTGTAATATTTTTGTTGGAATTATTTTTTTTTTTAAATAATTTTTTTAAATATTTTTTAATTATTTTATTAAATATTTTTATTTATTGTGGCCTATTTCTATGTAATATTTTTTAGAATTATTTTTTATTTATTTTTTAAATATTTTTAATTATTTTTGTTTTTTTTTTTAATTTTCTATTTAATTTTTTTATTTTTTTTTTAATTTTTAAAATTTTTTTTTTATTTTTTTTTAATTTTTTTTATTTTTTTTCATTTTCTTCGTATCCCTAAGACCTCAATATAAACAAATGTCATTGTAAGTATCCATGATAAGTTCTCAATGATACAGTTCGGTATTAAGAAAAACATGTGTTGTTGTTTTTACATGGAGGACTTGTCAATCCCAAAAGACAAGTTGATGATGCTCCCTTTTATAGAGGACCAAGACAAAAAAAAAAAATCTGCTGGAATTTTATGTAATAAATTATGTATTCTCCCCCCAACCATTTTTTTTTTTTTTTCAAAAAGATCAATGGCATATTTGTAAATATGTGCTGGGAAGACAGACAAGGTCACATAGCGGGAATAAGTTACACAAGGGCCACCAAAAGACAAGATATAATCAAGGAGGGATTTCAGTAGAGTATAGGGGAGAGAGAGGGTAAAGAGGGAAGAGAAGCAGTATTCAAGTAAAAATGTTTGCTATTTTTGCAACCCAAAACTTTTTGTTGTTTGACTTTTCCCAAACAAAACAATTGAAGGCGTAAAAAATTAACTTGTCAATAGTCGAAGTATTTTTTTTATGACAACAAAAAGGTCCGCCAAAGGATAAAGAAAAAGGTTTTGATATTTTGACTGAATGCTTACAAATGCAAAAAACCAACAAACAGGATAAACAAATAACTTCCTTCCCCATAAAAAAAAAATCTGCAAGGCAAAATGAAGAAAAAAATATTCCCAAAAAGGTCTCCCTTTAAGAAAGTGTAGCTCGATTTTTTTGTGGTGGGACCAACTTTCAACCTCTTCCTCAAATTGTGCGTGGCATTGCGTCCAATTTTTCCTGTTATTTTGTATTCTGATTTTTGTTGTTGTTTTTTGAGGTCGTTTTTGCCTTAACACTGTCTGCGGTTGGCTATCTTCTAGACATTGCCGGGGTTTTTTTCAACTTCGGCATTTCATTGCCCATTGCTTTAATTTTCTAGACTCGATTACATTTTATGAGAGCAGCGAGGGGGAGGGTGGAAGTTGCAGGGTATTAATGTAAGTGATGCTTAAGTACTTTTTAACACCTTGAGGGTGGCGGGATGGCAAGAAACCATTTTGGGGGATTTTTTCGTCTTGTGAAATTACAAAATTTAAGTTTTCTTTCATTTTGCCTAAAAGTAGGCATCAGTTTTTTAAATATATTTTTTTTAATTTTTCTATTTTTTATTTATTTTTTTAACTTTCCCTAAGGGTGGGGTGAAAAAAAACATTTTGGCGGATTTTTGTCTTTTAAAATTACGAAATTTAATTTTTCTTCCATTTTGCCTAAAAGTAGGCACCAGTTTTTTAAACTATTTTTTTAATTTTTCTAACTCTCCATTTTATCCCAAATTTCCCCCTTTTGGAATTTTTTTAATTTTACTAGAAAAATTTAATTTTGCCTAAAAGTAGGCAACAGTTTTTAAATTAATTTTTTTGTTTTTTTTATTTTCCAGCTCCCCAAAAAATCACAATTTCCCCCTTTTCGAATTATTTAATTTTACTAGAAAAATTTAATTTTTTGTTAATTTTGCCTAAAAGTAGGCAATAGTTTTTAAATTAATTTTTTTGTTGATTTTTTTTTTAATTTTCTACCTCCTCATTTCTTTACAAAAAATCACAATTTTCTCTCTTTTGGAATTATTTAATTTTCTAAAAAATTATTTTTTTATTTTGCCTAAAAGTAGGCATCAGTTTTTTATTTCAAATTTCTGTCAATTTAATTTTTAAGTTTTTTTCTCCCCCTTTCTTTCCAAAAAATCCCAATTTTTCCCCTCATTTTAAAATTAAGAAATTTAATTTTTCTTTCATTTTGCCTAAAAGTAGGCACCAGTTTTTTAATTATTATTTTTTCTTAATTTTTTTACCTCCCCATTTCTTAAAAACAAATCAAAAAATTTCCCCCTTTTGGAATTATTTAATTTTACTTGAAAATTTTAATTTTTTTTTAATTTTGCCTAAAAGTAGGCACCAGTTTTTAAATTAATTTTTTTGTTGATTTTTTTAATTTTCCCACCACCCCATTTCTTTCCAAAAATAAATCTTAATTTTTCCCCTCACTTTAAAATTCAAAAATTTAATTTTTCTTCCACATTGCCTAAAAGTAGGCACCAGTTTTTGGTTTAATAAAAAAATCAGTTTTTTTTTTTTTTTTTTTTTTTTGACTTACCTCTTTTTCTTTGGCAGCTACAAAATCTGAATGTTTCGAATCCAAAAACGATGACATGGACTCAGACCCTCTGCTTTCCATGTGAGTGCTGGTATTTGCGGAAGTCGAATTTGTGCTGGTCGTGTTGGTGTTACTGGCATTTGTCTTTGTTTCCGATTCCGTACAACTAAGTTTATTATCACTATTTAAACTATTGATATTTTTATTATTATTATTTATTGGACAATCGTTGGCAGACGTCTCCTCCGACGCCGCCGCCTCCGCCATATCATCAGCGGTGGCTTCTACTCCTCCTTCCTCCATTTCCGCATGCTTTGGACTACTACATTGATTAATGGTGGCTTTTTCCGTTGGTGCTTCTTCATCGACATCATTACCCTCTTCTTCCGTTTGAGTATCACCACCTATGTGTGTCTTATCACCATCCTTTGTCTGGTGATTGTTATTGTTGTTGTTGGTGGGTGTTTGTTGCATTTCCTCATCTTCGCCACCACATACCTCTGCCGGCTGTGGTGAATGCATTGGCGATTGTTGTTGCTGTACAGCAGCTGCAGCGGCTGCCGCTGCTGCAGCAGCAGCTTCCATCATCATAACCTGTTGGGCGTGATTGAAAAACAATTTCGGATTTAGACAGCCGTTCAATGGCTGTTGTACGCCGCCAACAGCACTGCCACTATCCGATAGCGGTGGTGAAGGTGATGGTGTGGTGGCCAGTAGATTACCACCGTTCTGATGTAGGGTTATGGCTGCCGCTACACTATTCAATAATTTCGTATTGTGGCTATCGACAACGACACCGAACGGTGTGGGCGATAGACGATGATT
>NW_026880221.1:0-29383 GCF_032173495.1 Musca vetustissima
TATACCATGATACAGATTTTCGGTATTTTTAAGATTTAGCGTATTGTTATGCAAAAATGTTAGGTTCAAAATTTAGCTATATCGGTCCTCAATTAGTCATAGCACTTCATATAATGACAACTCCAAATAGTTTCCATTAAAAATTGCTGGAATTTGTATTTGATGTACATTATACCTTGGTGTTATCACTTGGCATTCAATTTTTATGGCTTTATCTATGTTTTATCTTTTCATTTTAAAGACTACATAGCCTATTGGATGCAATTGTGGTTTAAAATAAAAAAAAAAAAACATATATGTACCTGATATGGATATATGCGAAAAAAATTTTCTTGAATAAATACTCGAAATGAATGCCTGAAATTTTGGAGCTGTGGATATTACCACTAAAAAAATGGCGATCCATATTTCATTTTGGTATGTAAATTTCCAATGTGTGCCACTTTACACCTCACAAGTTTACATCAATTTACACCTTTTCGAATATGGGATTGTGTTTTTTCGTTGTCGAATTTTTGTTAGTACAGCTTAATGAATGTATTTCACATACAAATAGTTCGAAAAAAAAAACACACACACACACACACACACAAACAGATAAAAAGACTTTGATATTCCGATGACAAGTTTTGAAATGTTGTGATAGGATAGCAAAACATGATTGTTGGTTTTTGCTAGAAGCAACCGCATATGGAAATACTGAAATATATGGTTTTTATGCGATGGCACTCGAAGTGAATAAAGTAAAAAATAATTTTTAGTACATGTAATATTTTTATTTAAGGGGACCCCACCCATTCTCGATTTTAATTTTTCAAGATTTTCAATGGGCTGGTAAATCAATACGAATGCTTGTTAAGGTTTGTAACTTTGCACATATATATTTGAAGATTTAAAAGAGAAGAAAAAAAAATTTACAAAAAATTTTTGTTATTGTTTTGTTGTTGTTTTTTGTAATTAAAGAAAAGTCCTTATTTTTGATGGCGAGCATGATAACTCCTCACTGGAACATCGGAATCCGAAAATTCCAACGGTGTTAGAAAGAGTACATGTCTGGCTTTCGTATGAACTAGGATTATTGACTTCGCTCTAAAATTAACAACATGGCGGACCTTTAAAAAAATATTTTTGGAAAATCGCCGATTTTTGACCAAAACCCAAGTTAAAAAATAAGGAAGATCTTCACCGATTGGCTTTATCCTAGTTCATACGATAGCTACACACTCACAGAGAAACGTGTGAAAATTTGGAATCGATTGGGTTATTAGTTTTTGAATTAACGTGCCCGCCATTCGCCAAAAAATGTTTGGAGAAAAACGCGTTTAAAGTTTGAGAAGCCCTTCAGCCGTCACTTGATGCTGACTCAATAAATCGGCTATATCTTCAAGAGTTCTTGAGATTTTCACTTGAAATTTTGTAGGGACATTCTTTAATTAGTGTAGATTCGAATTATATCAACCCCTTAAGGAAAATATCGTTTTTCACCATCTTATTTAAAAAATAGTAAAAAAACTGTAAGGAATTAGTAAAGTCGGACGGGGCCGAGTATATATATATATGATATATATATATGATACCCTTCACCACTATGGGTATATTAAAAAGATGCATCCTAATAGAAGGCCATTAACATGAAATCGGACAAACAAATTATGTAAAACGATTTAAAGAAAATATCAATCGAACACCCGTTGAATATTCGGAGACCAATTAACACGAAGTCGGACGGAAATATATATGTACTTCTACAGGCAATTACGTCATTCTATTCTGAAAAAAAGGTGAAAAAGCGTTAAGTTCCGCCGAACGGAACTTTGGATACCCTCCACCATAGATATACTGACAGGTACTAGCAATGATAATATATGGGGATCATCGAAATATTGGTTCTAGACTCCATGTTTCTTTGGACCAAATCCGTTTCAGAAAATTTATATTTCATCCAAACTTTGCTCATCTTATTATTTTTTCCAAACTTAGTACAAATTCGAAGATGGGGAATATCGGTCCACTCCTTCTGGAGCCTCCACACAATGGCTAGGTCTCAATGCGGCTGTAGTTCATAATCGAACTCTACATTCTAATTTTTTATCTCGCTATCCTCCGCAGGTGAAATGATTGCAACATAATCTTAGTACCAAACTCAAAACGCGGAACAAATCAGATAACTATTTTAATATAAGCCAGTAATGAAAGTAGTAAAGTCGGACTGGGCCGACTATATGATACCCTTCACCACTTTGGGTATATTCTACACATGTATCCTAACAGACGTCGCCTTTTCGAAGGAACATTGACATCATTAAATATGTGATCTTTATCCATACCGACTAACATCAATCCCTACACATGTCATTCTGCAACCTATGCTAAATTTTGTAAACCGATTTAAAGCAAACATGACACACGCTATTCGTTATGCTGCACTGTTTAAAATTTAATCTTAATCAAACACCCATTGATTATTTGGTGTACAATAAACATGAATGAGTCCAAATTATATATGGAAGCTATGCTATATCTATATCTGAACCGATTTCAAGGAAACTTGCCAGAGATTAATTTATATTAACTTCAGTACATTGTGTCAATCGGCCTAGCTAGGGGTCTTTAGTGCATCATTTACTTAAAATCGTTTACTTAAAATATATATAGGAGGTGTTTGTAAATCTGATCCGATTTCCACGAAACTTTGCACACATTATTTTAGAATTAATTGAGTACGCTAGGCCGAAATTCGTGCAAATCGAATAATGTGCCTAAAATCGGGCGAAAGTATATATATGAGCTATATCTAAATTTGCAGCGATTTTCACGAAACATAGTACACGTCATTCTAGACTTAATTTAGTACGCTATGCCAAAATTCGTGCAAATCTAATGATATTCAGGGACTTTGGTGCACCATTTACCTAAAATCGGACGAAAATATATATGGGAGCTATATCTAAATCGGAACCGCGTTTCTCCAATTTCAATAGGGTTCGCCCTTGGGTCGAACTAATGGGCTGTGCCAAATTTCATCCAATTCGGATCATAAATGCGACATGTACTTTGCTCACAAAAATACATGGACGGACGGACAGACGGACATGTATAAATCGAATCAGAATGTAATTCTTATCATATTCTCAAAAGGAACCATGGGTCTATCTCTATTGCTTTTGCCTGTTACAAACATATGCACAAAGGCATAATACCCTGTACCACAGTGTGGTGAAGGGTATAAAAAGGGGGGTTATATGTGGACTACCCCAAAAGGGGGAGAGTAATAATATTTTTTGGTGGGGAGATTTGTTGCCATATACGACAACAAAATACCAAATTTTAAAATGCGCTCAAGAACCCGAAAATACCGAAAATTGGGGTGTACCGTTATATGGGAGCTATGCCTAAACGTGGACCGATATATCCGATATTGCCTGCAGACAAAATGCCAACCTCTGCAAAATTGCAGCACCCTATCTCAATTCCTTCAGAAGATAGCGTGATTACAACAGACGGAGGAACGGACAATTTTACCCTGATCAAGAATATATATATATATACTTTAAAGGGTCGGAAATGATCATTTCGATGCGTACAAACCGAAAAACGAAATTAATATACCCTCCATACTATGGCGGAGGGTATAAAAAAACATGAAGAGTTTGGTGCTCCAGCCGTATCCAAATATAGACTGATTTCAACGAAACTTGTCACAGGTTAAGTTAGACTAATTTATGCACGTTTTCTTCCTAATTTACATAATTTGGGTCATCGGATCCAACTTAAAATTGGACGAAACTATATGGGAGCTATATCTAAATCTGGACGGATTCCAACAAAACTTACTATCTTAAGTACGTTGTGCAAAATTTTGTGTCAATCGGCCCAACTTTGAGTCTATAGTGCACCATTTATTTAAAATCGGAAGACAATATTTATGGGAGCTATATCTAAATCCAAATTGATTACAGAAAAACTTGACGCATGTTATGTTACACATTTTAGTACGTTGTGAATGATATATAGGGATTGTTGTACACCATTTACATTAAATCGGGTTCGTCCTTGGGCCAAATAGACGAGCTGTGCCAAAATTAGGACCGGGCCGACAACATTATACCTTTGGGAATATACATCTTTGGGTACATACGAGAGATGCTCCTATGTAGAATATCTTGTCGATAGAACAGACATAGGCATAGAAATTCACCAAGTTAAATATGTCACCAATTCAAATCGGAAGACTAAACAAAATTTCATGTCAATGGGACAGACTCTTTTTTGTACCTACCCCAGAAAGTCTCAACTCTTGATTAAAAACATATACTTCATATAAAACGTATAGCAAAACCTGTGTATTATTCCACAGACCTCCACGAACCACAGGCTGTAGACTCACCAACATACTGATTTGATTTCACTTGAAATATTCTTTAAATTAACCACGGTTCATTTTCAACATGTATATCGCCGCCTTGATTACATATTACACAAGCTTTAAATGCCATTCTTTGTAGATATTCGAATATGAATTTTCTGAATTTCCTTTTTTTTGAGATTTACCATTCACCAAAGTAATAAATTTTCCCAAGAACGAGGAAATCTCAAACCACCATTTGCATTTGCAAATATAGATTCATGGCCAGCTATTTGAGGATTTCAAGGAAAATCCTCAAAAGTATTATTTAAATGAATAGGAGGGTAAGGTTTCAGCAGCAACAGTAGTAGCTGCTGCAGAACGCTCAAACACTAAAGAAGCGGGAAAAGTGATTTAAAATGTTATTTGAGCCTTACTTTATTTACTGTATTCCGTTTTGTTTACCAAATGTCATCATCATCATCATCATCTTCATTGGGAATATTGAATGAATGTGTATTTTTATTGTTGTTGTTTATGTTTTCGATTTCGTTTGGTGGAGTTTGTTTTTATTCGAAAACCTCTGACATGTTTATATTTATGTTTGGACTACTCACACGTATATTAACGAGAATATTTTACAAAATCCAACAAAGAGCAACAACATTAAAGGGCTCACATTTGTTTACTTAGGAAAGAGCGAAAAAATGGGAGACGGAATCAGTTTCCTGGTTTCGGTAGATCCTTTTTTTTTGTTGGGACTTTCATTGCAGGGGATAAGGGAAAGGCTATTGCCGTTTCGAAGGGAATATGCGTGTAATATATATGAGGTTTTTGATGCCACTGACGCACTATGGTGGTATTTTTTTTATCGATACATACAGTGGGATTTGACGATTAAAAAATCATTTTCTACTTTAAAATATATAGAAGTAATATATATATATATATATATATATAATACCGATGCATTGATAATTAATTTGTCATTATCTATGAAAACTATATATTATCTGATATAAGAGAATTTCAAGCCAAGGTGTTCTTAAAAATCGCCCCTATTGGCTTCCGAACAACTTATGAAATACAAATCCGCTTCCAGAACAATGTTTTTGAAAATCCCCGTCCTATGCCTTAGAATATACTTAGAATAGATGCTAATATATACAATATTTATTCTGTAGATTTAACAGACATAAAAGACATATCATCTTTAGCGGACAATTGAAATGGAATTGGTCGAAATTATATGTGAGATCTCCATAGATATTTGAACCGATTGCACATACTATTCTGAAATCTATGAAAAATTGCACGTCAATCGGGCAGACATGGATTCTTTGGTGTACAATCTATATGAAGCCAAATTATGTATGGGAGCTATATGTAAATCTGGACCTAAATGAGCAACCGTGGAATACACTATTTGGTATGCTGCAGCACAGTGCGCTGTCCACAATTTTATCCAGCGTATATGGAACAGACGAAGATATATCTAAATCTAAACCGATGTGTGTAACTTTAGTACACATCTACTCTAACTCTAAACTCAGTTTAATACCATCTGCCAAATTTCATGTAAATCGAGCAACCATTTACATACAATTGGACGAAAATATATCTGTGCGATATAACTAAATCTGAAACAAAACTTTAAATACGTCTATCCGGACCATAGTGGACTGTGCAACATGTTGTCTAAATCGGATAAATATTGGAAGTTTGGTACACCAATTACATAAAATTGGACTAAACTATATATGGGAGCTATATCTAAATCTGGGCTGACATCAATAAAACTTCGCATTCATCAATCTGGACCTATTTCGGTCTCAATCAGAAATATAATGGGATGGGATTTATATAAAATCGGACGAAAATATATATGGGAGCTATATCTTAATCTGTACCGATTTTCTCCCTGGGCCAAAAAGGTAACTTGTGTCAAATTTCATCCGCATCGGATCATAAATGCGACCTGTACTTTGTTCACAAGAATACATGGTCAGACAGACATGTACAAATCAACACAGAATTTGATTCTATGTTATTTTCAAAAGATACCATGTTTACCTTTGCATGTTACAGATATATGCACAAAGACATAATAACCTGTACCACAGGGTATACCTGTACCACCTGTATAAAAAACGATTGATATGACCCTGTAAAACACTCAATAGACTTTATTCAGTATTATATTATCAATTTTTTTGCATTGGTCCAAGGTCCCACAAGATGTCGCCCTTGAATTAGTTTTCATGATTATGCTTACAGTCAAATGAAAAGATTGAATTTGGATTCATCTGACCCGATCACACGGTTCTAGTCCAATACAGCTCAACTGTTGGGCTCTTTTAAAAATTCAGTTTTTTTGTCAATAATACAGCCACTTGATGTAACGCTGCTGTAAAGCTGGAGGGTTCTGTTTTGCTTTGGAAATTTAACATAGTGAGACTAACTAACGGACGGACGGAAGGAAGTACATTAATTGCTCCGAATTGGATTGTATACATATTCTCAAAAGTAACTATTGGTCCAACTCGTTTCTATTGCCTATTACAAAAATATACACAAATGTTGTGAAGTGTAAAAAATACTAGTAATAAAGATGGAAAATGGAGCTAAGCCGTTCAAAATAACGAATATCGGGTGTAGCAACATATTTTGTATACAAAAATTCCCTTCAGAACCGTAGTGTACAACCGATTTCAAGAATATTGAATGTTCGGAGGAAACATACGTAATGATTTCGTAGATTTTCTACTCACTAAATATCCATATGCCAAATTAACGCCAATTCGGTTGATAAATGGGGTTACAGTAAATTTAGACCTATGCAGACAAGAGATAGCTTTTTTGCCAAGTTTTTCTGTTAATTCAAAATGACAATTTACTTTGATCAAGATGAGGTACAGGGTATTATGTCTTTGTGCATACGTTTGTAACATACAAAAATAATCGAGATAGACCCATGGTTCCTTTTGAGAATATGCATAGAATCACTTTCTGAGTCGATTTATGCATGTCCGTCCGTCCGTATGTTGGTGTTAAATTGTAAACAAAGTACAGGTCGCATTTATGATACGAATTGGATGAAATTTGGCAGAGCTCACTTGTTTGGCACAAGGACGAACCCTATTGAAATTGGAAAAAATCGGTCCAGATTTAGATATAGCTCCCATATATATTTTCGTCCGATTTAAGGTAAATGGTGCACCAAAGTCCCTATATACCTTTCGATTTGCACGAAATTTGGCACAGTGTAATGAATAAGGTCTAGAATGATGTATGCAAAGTTTCGTGAAAATCGGTTCAGATTTAGATATAGCTCCCATAAATAGCTTCGCCCGATTTTAGGTAAATAGTCCACGAAAGTCCCTGAAAGTCTTTTGATTTGTACGAAATTTGGCACTGCGTAATGAATATAGTCTAGAATGATGTCTCCCAAGTTTCGTAAAAATCATATATACCTTCGTCCGATTTAAGGTAACTTGTGTACCAAAGTTCCTATATATCTTCCGATTTGCACGAAAATTGGCATAGCGTACTAAAGTAAGTCTAGAATGATGTGTGCAAAGTTTCATGAAAATCGGTTCAGATTTAGATATAGCTCCCATATATAGCTTCGCCCGATTTTAGGTAAATAGTCCACGGAAGTCCCTGGAAATTTTTGATTTGCACGAGTCTTTTGATTTGTACGAAATTTGGCACTGCGTAATGAATATAGTCTAGAATGATGTCTCCCAAGTTTCGTAAAAATCATATATACCTTCGTCCGATTTAAGGTAACTTGTGTACCAAAGTTCCTATATATCTTCCGATTTGCACGAAAATTGGCATAGCGTACTAATTAAGTCTAGAATGATGTGTGCAAAGTTTCGCGAACATCGGTTCAGATTTAAATATAGATCCCATATATATTTTCGTCCGATTTAATGTAACTGGTGCACCAAAGTCCCTATATACCTTTCGATTTGCATGAATTTTGGTATAGGGTACTGAATAAAGACTAAAATGTTGTTGCTAAGCTTCGTGAAAAGATCCATAGCTAGGCCGATTGACACAACGTACTGATGTAATATAAATTAGTCTCTGGCAAATTTCCCTGAAATCGGTTCAGATATAGATATATAACAAAAACGTGTCGTATGTTAAGATACATATGTAGAATATACCAAAGTCGGCCCAGTCCGACTTTACTTCTTTCCTTACTGGTTTATATTAAAATAGTTATCAGATTTGTTCCGTGTTTTGGGGCTGGGTAGTCGTTACGGGGAATAGTCAATTCTTACCCTACAAAGAATATTGTGATAAAAAAACTCAAACATGACGATAATGAAATATATCGGCAGACATTTAGGCACGTCCTCATTATAGTGATACCTCCTAAAGGAAAGAATTGAGTTAAACAATTAAAATATTGGGTTCAAAATTGGCATATACCGGTCATTAATTAGGCATAGCCCTCAAATAATGATATCCCCAAATATTCACTATTTCCTACATTATGTAATCAATAGGCATAGCCTCATATAACTTTGTAATCTATATTACAGTAGTTTGAGGATTTTATACTCTACCATGCGTTATCAGTATCAGTCACTATCACTATATTTTCATTGCATGTATCTGTCAGAAAAACTATGGTGGAGGGTATCCAAAGTTCGGCCCGGCCGAACTAAACGCTTTTTTACTTGTTTTATATTTCGATCCTCTTGTCCGACTGTCTTTGCTATATGTTTCCATTTAAATTATTCCAGAAAAAAGAGAACTCAAATATTTCACCGGCCATTATTTATTTTGAATTTCTCTGTATGCCCAACACTTCGAATACACAATGTGACTGAATAATATATTATTTCGACATTAATTCTCTACTAAATAAATACTCTGTTGTGTTATTTGTTCAACTTTGAAAAAAATCCCCAGATACATTTTCAATTCCTCATTTCGTTCATTATCACTTTAGATAAACATAAGCGGGTTCGGCATTAATGTCGTACCACAAAAACCGCACACACACATAGAAATCGTAATCGAAAATAGAAACATTCTGGGAACCATAAAGCATGCCACCTACTACTGCTCCCTATTCAATACACTTGAACGCCTGAACGGCTACAAGTAGATGGTCACGCAAAGTGTTGACATTAGTTGTGCTTGGATTCATGCATCAGCATATTTATGATGCGTAAATAATGGGGAAGGACGTACCAACAATTCGAAATGTCTTCATGTCTTCATTGAAGTAGAAGAAACTTTAACAGGGATTATTGAATGGCATAATAATAGTGTAAGCACTTGGTAGCATTTGGTCAATAACACTGGGGAACAAGGAATTACAAGATATCGACTATGTGAAGCAAAATCATGGGAAATTGTAGATACACATTGATATGAATATATGGGACCTTCTGTAAAAGAGATTATTTTCCCAAGCATAGAAAAGGCGGTTATACACATTTTTGTTGCCCTGTGTTTTTCAATATCCGACCAGGGTTGTGTGCTGAATTGGTTTACTTTTATGCTTGTCCACTTTTGAGGACATTTCGAGGCCGGGCGAGGCAAAAGGCGTTAACCAAGAGATGAGCTATAAACACAAATGGAAGAAAGAATAATAATAAACAAAAATTGTTTGCTTATAACCAAGCATTCACATCCTCGTATTCCATAAGGACGCGTTGCACGCATCACACCATCGCCAGTGAGTGCCCTGTAGATGGCTAAAAACAGAATCTCATAAAAGTACACTAAAAGTTTTCACTCTTAAATGAAGCTCTTGTGGCAAAGTTGTAACGTCTTTGTATCAGCAATAGTTGTGAAGTAGGATAATGTAGAGATGGACGGACGGACGTTTGAATTGAGCAACAACATCAAAATCCCATAAAGCAACAGACATAAATCTTTTGCATGAGAAGGGCGAATAAAGTAAACATAACACACACACACAGACAAATACATACACACAAAAGTATGTACAAACATAATCGGCAAAGCGGCTTTGGTATGGATACAAAATCAAAATGAGTTTTTTTTACTCCAGTCTCCATCTTCTTCGACTAGTTTAACTGCCGAACATCAATATAGCAAAATCAGATCTGTTATAGGTAAAAACAAAATATATTGCTGGTAATCTCGGGTATTAAAGTAAATATTGATGTATGTATATTGTTGCTTAGCTTTGGGTTATTACTTCAATGTTTCATCGTTGGCGAAGAAAAGAAAGCAAAACTTTTATAGCATTTCCATTTTTAGCATATTCATCAAATGCTAATTAACTATGCTCAGAAGCGTGGCATATATATTGAGGTCAATAAACCTACACACATAGATATTGATTATTTGAATACCAATGTCATAACCATATCGATAATAACAATAGAAAATGTATAATACAACTTCAGATGAGGGAAACTTTTATGACAAATGAAGTATAAAATTTGGAACAGGTAAACAAGTTGTAAGTTTACGTGGGTTGACAATTTTATTCATTTCACTATATGAAATAATATACAACTAATATATATACAATCAGCGTCCTCGAAACCCTTATGTGTGATCCTTATTTATTTCATAAGCCCAAGTGTGGCCAAAAATGTGATATCTGATCCTGTTCACAAAGCGAACATGGTTTTTTAAATAATAAAGATAGTTCATGTCTTGATGTGGGTCCCTTGTGTAAGCGAGAGAATATATTAAGTTAAACAGGGATCTATTTTTGTCTACAGTCCATTTGAGATAAAATAATTTTCTCATTAAATGTTTGTACATTAGAATAAGATAGGATTTTCTATTGCCACATGTGGTATGTTTGGGTGTGATTACGGGGTGTAATCTTCACTACAGACGGATAAGCATGTGTAACGTGCTTGCCACATGTGAGATAACGAAATGTGTGTGTCCACTCCATGTGTTATGGAAGATGCACTCTCCCTCTCTTTTACACATTAGTCTTAGGTTAAGTCATATTGTAATACTTAGTTCTTATGAAACACTTTTTTATTAATAAATTAGTGTGTAAATGCACAGCAAAACATACAGACGTGCTATCACTCCGCGGACAATATCCGCGTAAGATCCCTAGTTTTTCATTGGTCCTTCGAGCCGGATCAGTGACCGATTGTGGAGGAAATTGATGCTGAAGAATTTGCCTTAAAGGTCAAAGAAATTCTATCAGCTGAAGAAATCCAAATAGATAAAAAAAATAATAATAGAAAAACAAAATGCTGAGTCAAAAGGAGACTGCGGAAGGAACAAGGCGGTGAATGCGAGACATCATTCCCGCAGCAGAGAAGAAGAAGGAGATGCAGTGGAAGTACGAGGCAATACATTGCAAACCTTCAAAATGCTGAGTCCAAAGGAGGCTGCGGCAAGGAACAAGGCAGTGAATGCACCGGCCGAAGAGGAGAGAAGGCTTTCAAACATTGTATGGTTTAAGATCCACACATTTGAAAGAAGTCTTAAGGAAAAGAGATTAGAAATTAATATGGATTTGTTGGAGTGTTTGGTGGAAGACTGGGACAAGCAAAGTGCAATTCTAGAAGGCGCTTGGCTTCATGTTTCGATTTAGAGTAACTTCTGGTAATGTGGACCATGCGTCAAATGTGGACCACCTCCCATATCTAAGAAAATGCTTCCAATATGCCAATGCCGCCTTGATAAATGTTTTCCTAATTAGTGAAAACAAACATCAAACTTGGTTTTTAATAAATAATTGCAATGTTGAAAATTTAGTAGGTGAAAATGTAGCTGTGATTGTAAATGTGTGATTTGAAATTTTTAGCACAATAGTCGAACGATTTTGTAAAATAGTCGAACATTTTGTTTTTCTCGAATATAAAGAGGTTATGTGGTTTTCTTGTTTTCTTTAACAAAAATACACGGCAATCTGTAATGACTTTCGGTTATTTTTAAATTTTTATTCATTTTTGAAGCCGATAATTATTTTTAAATAAAAATATTCAATGTCGGGTAATGTGGACCACTATAAAAAAGTGGGACATTTTCATGAGGACGAGTTCGAAACAAGGGCGCATTTAATATGCGAGGAGGTATTCTATCCCCTGAAAACTCGATATCCGAAATTATAGGTGCCTCGTTTGGACAATGAAGCAAGGACCTTCAAAATACCGCAAATGGGGTGGTACCCTTAAATGGGGGCAATTCCAAAACATGGACCCATATATTTTTGCATTCATTGTTACCCAAGAGTGCAATAAATTGAAATTAATCACAATTAATCCACAACCTACCTTTAACTTACTGATCTTCATTACCCACACATACTGGTCCACATTACCCGCCAAGTTATTTTTATTTGCAGTTTAGAGTTTTTTGAAATATAATGCAATAACATTTTTATGGACAAATATATATAATTTTTGACCTGGAATATAATTAGCCAACAAATCTACCATGCTGTGAAAACAATTTGTTTTTATTTTTACCGTTGTTACGCCCACAATATCAAAAAAAGAAAATGGTGGTCAACATTACCCGAAGTTACTCTACTATCCGGAGAAAAGAGATATTCTGGAAAAAATTAAGGAACTGAATAAACGATATGAAATAGCCAGAAAGGAGCTATTTCAAAGGAAGCGGAAGAGATTGCTAGAAGATGTCAAGCCTGAGAAGTGTGAGCCGCCAGTTGATAATTATGTTGCGGAGATGAAGATAAAGCAGGCGGACAATGACGATGAATTGACGACACAAGGTGATTGGGTATGTAAGCAAAGACCGTTAGTTGCAGATGTCCCTGCCAGGAAGATTGTGGATATAAATCTTGAAGCTGCGACCGGTAAAATTAAGGCCGAGGAAAAATGGGACGTTCATCGTAAGAAGGAAGTGGTGGTTATGACGAAGATTGTCGACGATACCGCCAATAAGACGAAGATAGCAGCCAAAGATTCGGAGCCGCCAAGAAAAAGCGGTTACATTGCTAATAGGAAGAGGTTTGTGGATGTGCCGCCCAAGCTGAAAAATGAAGCCGCGGCTATTATGAGGTTTACAAATGGCACCTGGAGAATGATGCTGCCGGACAAAGATGCGGACAAGCCACTTGGAAGCCGTATGACCGAGAAGCTGAGGATGACTATGGACAAGGGTCCAGGCTGGAAGAATAAGCCGGCGGACAAAGGTAGGGGTGTCAACATGAGAAGCTGGTTGAAGAGATGGCGGTGGTACCTAGATGCGATCACCTAGCTGTATTACATTCTTTAAAAATAAACCCTAAACAATTCTTTTATAATTTCTATACTTTTGCATATTTTATATTTTATATTCATTTTCTGGCCCGCAAGATGTTCACGGAGCGAACATGGTTTTTAAATAATAAAGATACTTAGTTCTTAAGAAACACTTGTTTATTAATAAATTAGTGTGTATAGTGGCACTGTAACTGAATAGGTCAGGAATTATACAGGTGTAAGTGCATCACTTTTCACAACATACCAAATTTAGCCGAGAATGACGTGTATTAAAATTTGTCGAAAGCGGGTCAGATCATGATATGACTATCATGTATATTTTGTATGGTTTAGAGGAAGTTTTGACAAAACAACAGCAATAATCGTAGAATCCGCTATTTTATACTTCCACTGTGGTGTAGGTCATCATACAGTCTGCTTCGGCCGAATATGGTATTTCATAATCTTCTACATTCTGTGGAACAGGGCATTATGTCTTTGTTCATATGTTGGTAACAGACAAAGGGAAACAATATGGACATAGGGTTACCTTTGAGAATATGCACACAATCACATTCTGAGAAAATTTATGCATGTCCGTTGTCCGTCTGTCCATGTTAAATTGTAAACAAAGAACAGGTCGTATTTATAATCCGAATGAGATGAAATTTAGAACAGATCACTTATTTGGCCCAAGGACAAATCCTACTGAAATGGGTGAAAATCGTTTAAAATTTCAATATAGCTCCTATATATAAATTCTTCCTATTTGATGTAAATGCTGCACCCAACTCCCAATGTTTATTCGATTGAGACAAACTTTTGCATAGCGTATTGGAATAAATACTTAACCTCCGTGAAGTTTTGTTGAAATCGGTTCAGATTTAGACATAGCCAAAAAGACAATGTGTGTTCGATTTTCAGAAAACTGAGTCAGAAACTTGAGTCAATAATGTTGTGTATTAAATTTTGTAGAAATCGGTTCAGATTTATATACAGCTCCCATATATATATAATTGTTTCATTTGAAGTACGTATGATAGGATGTATCTGTTAAATATACCCAGTGGTGAAGGGTATCAAATAGTCGGACCCATCTGACTTTACTACTTTCTTTACTGGTTTAAATTTGAAAGGCTGTAGGTTCCGTTCAGATAACCATGGTTGTAAGTTATAGAATGTATTTATATACAATCTGTCTTCGGAAATCACGATATATCCCGTAATACGACAGACAGATCATAGAATAAGGCATACAGAACATTGCCATTACTCCTAAGATGTTTGGTATTGAAAATGGGATATATCGGTACACTTTATCCCCCAATACTGGGATTTTGGAAGCTTATGGGCGGAACAGAATTTGTAAAAATTTAATATTTTGAATTCTCATTGAGCAGGCAACCTACCCAAAATTAAGAATATTTATTCACGATTCGAGGTAGTTCCCGTATAAAGGTACCCCCAAGTATTCTGTATATTGGCTACGTTTTTTAACCCAATCTGCTGTAATTTGGTGTTTCGCTGGGTAAAAAATCTTCCAAATAAAAATGATAAAATTTAGTCCACTTTTTAGGGTATCCCTCATATGACGCTAAATAGAAAATTTCGGTATTTAGGAAGTTTGAGTACGTATTTCAACCAACTAGGCTGTAATTCTATATTTATACCCTTCACCACATTGTGGTACAGTGTATTATGTCTTTGTGCATATGTTTGTAACATGCAAAAGAAAACGAGAAAGACACATGGTTCCTTTTAAGAATATGCATATAATCACTTTCTGACTTGATTTATGCATGGCCGTCCGTCTGTCTGTCCATGTTAAATTGTAAAAAAATACAGGTCGCATTTATAATCCGATTTTGATGAAATTTGGCACAGCTCATTAGTTTGGCCCAAGGACGAAACCTTCTGAAATTGGGGAAAATCGGTTCAGATTTAAATATAGCTACCATATATATTTTCGTCCGATTTTATATAAATGATGTACCAAGTCCCTATTGGCACGAAATTTGGCACAGCGTACTTAATTATAATGGTTATATATTTTCATCCGATTTAAAGTAAATGGAGCACCGAAGTCCCTATATACCTTCCGATGTGCACCAAATTTGGCACAGCGTACTGAATTGAGACTAGAATGATGTGTGTTAAGTTTCGTGAAAATTGGTTCAGATTTAGATATAGCTCCCATTTATATTTTCGTACGATTTTATGTAAATAGTGTAAGAAAGCCCCCACATTTCATTCGATTTGCTCGAAATTTGGCATAGCGTCTTGAACTGAGTCAAGTGTGTTAAGTTTCGTGAAAAAAAGTCCAGATTTAGATAAAGTTCCCATATATATTCTCTTCCGATTTTAGGGTTATGGATCACCAAAATACCTATATCTCTTTCGATTTTCACGAAGTTTGGTACAGTATATTGAATTTAGCCTAGAATGATGTGTGCTAAGTTTCATGAAAATCGGTTTAGATATAGTATAGCTAACATATATATTTTCAGCGATTTAGTGTAAGTAATGCTCCAAAGCCCCTATATATTTTCCGATTGGCACGAAATTCGGCATAACGTACAGAATTAAGTCTAGAATGATGTGTGTTAAGTTTTGGGAAAGTCCGTTTAAATTTAGATATAGCTCTCATATATATTTTCGTCAGATTTTATGTTAATGGTACACAAAAGTCCCTATATTTTTTCGATTTGTTCGAAATTCGGTATAACGTACTGACTTGAGTCTAGATGGAAGCGTGTTAAGTTTCGTATAAATAGTAAAAATCGTCTGATTTTACGTTTTACGTTCACCGAGGAGCTTACGTCTGTTCCATATACAGGAGATAAAATTGCGGACGCGCTTGTTGCTGCAGCATACCAAATATGCCGCCGTTGCTCAAGTAGGTCCAACTTTTCTGATTCCATTTCCAAGGTCCTGTACAGATAATATTTCTGTTCTATCTACAGGATATTGTATATATTAGCGCCTCTTGCGTGTACCCATAGTAATGAAGGCTATCATAAAGTCAGCCCCATCCGACTTTTGAACTTTCCTTACTGGATTTTGATTGCCATTGAGTAGAAAGTCACTACCAAAAATGGTCAATATTGGACCAAGCACTGATATTGTCCCCAATTAAAAGCCACGATTATCTTAAGGAAATCCCAAGGATTATCGATTTACAACAATGTCTCTTGAAAATTTCAAAAACTCTTGAAGGTATGATCGGTTTATTGGGTAAGTGGCAGGTGGCGGTGGAAGTGTGGGCCCGATAACTCAAAAAATATTAATCGAATCGATTACAAATCTTATCACGTTATTCATAAATCCAATCGATGAAGATCTTTCATATTTCACAGCTTGATTTTTGGCTGTAAATAGGCGATGTTTCAAAAAATATTTTTTCTGGGTTCGCCATTTCGCTAATTTTCGAACGAAATCAATAATCCTAGTTCATACTAGAGTTAAATATGTAATCTTTGAGATTCAGATATTCCAGTGACCGACAATCATTCTCGCCTTCGGAAAAAAGAGTATTTTCATTATTTACAAAAAAATAATATGGTGGAGGGTATATTTTGAATTTATATGGATGAATACAAGTCGTTCTATATTCAACCTTTTGAGAACCTGATTTAAATTTTGAATTTTAATACGAAACAGAACACAGAACAACAGAATGACCAAACGTTTCTTTAATATAATGATGTTCACATCTTAAATCTGTATAACAAAACAAACAGTAGAATATTTATGACCCATCGATTTCCATAAAATTAGCCTGAAAATCTTTAGCACACTTTCGGTATTAGTAGTTGTAGTCGTCGTATCTACATAACAGCTTCACTAGTTGCTGTGAGATTATATTGACGTTCGCCGTTTGAATATTAAATCCGCTTTTAGCCATAGGTTTTTTCGTTCACTCCTTCAACACATTGAAATGTTGTACGCGACACGTTTATCCATCTTGCCCATCCTAATTTGCTACACGAACACAAACATAATCTTAGGCTATACATAACCTATTCAAACTAGATATATGGTATGGGGAAGCTAGGCTGGTCTAAAAGGCTATCTTTGTCGGATATAGTAAGGATGGAGAGGTATAAACAAATAAACAAGAACACAACAAAAACAACAGCTCACACTGTCTCAGACTTCATTCACACTTTGGAACATAAATAAACCCGGGCTATACAATGATAAACGTGTGTGTGTGTGTGTTTGTGCGTGTTTTATAGATCCTCATCATTCATTCTTTCATTCACACATTCATTGAATGTGTCTTCATTGGTTTTCGGGCTTTTATATCTTTCATGGTTTTATACTCGGTTGTTTTTCTTTCTTGCGTGTTGTTGTCTATGGCTTTTGTATTTCCTTTTTCTTCTGGCCTCTGACATTAAAAATAGGCATGAGAATAAGCTGATGGTCACTGCAAAATTGTGGGACCTAAAAGAAAACGAGTCATAATGGAAAACATCTGAACTAGAAACAAAAAAATTAAAACAATAAAGATTGACATAAAGGAGATGATATAAACCCACACGTATTTCCACAGCAGATAACCTACACGGTTATATTAGTTTCAATCAAAGGTTTGCTGTTTATAGTATATGTATGATGCAATGTGACTGTTGAAAATTTAATCTAGATTGAATATGATATATCAAATATCATATACACTTTCAGACATTATGAAATATAGAAAGGGGGTTTTAAATCCCCGGAGAATCCTAATGACAAATTAAAGCCAGTTCGGTGAGAAAATTCCATTAAAACCTATATACATTTTGACTTATGTCGATACTTTTCTACAAAAATTTGTTTTACCCTCCAATATATCAGAATGACAATTACTTCCACTACAATGCGAAAATGCACATAAAACCAGTAAGAAAATTTCAAAAGTCGAACGAACCGATTATATGAAACCCTCCACTACTTTGGGTACATAAGAGTGATGCGAATATATTCAATATCCTGTAGATAGAAATTATATATCATCTTTAGATGACCTTTGAAATGGAATCAGGCGAAATTAATTGTGCGATCTACATAGACATTTCAACCAATTAAAAACCCCATACACATACCATTCTGTAATCTATGAAAAATTGCATATCAATCGAGGAGACTTTGCTTTTTGTTGTACCATTTGTATGAAATGGAGCAAAATTATGTATGGGAGCTATATTTAAATCTGAACCCATTTACACAAAACTTCGCATACATTAATATGGACTTTTTTAAAGTGTAATAAATGCCCGTGATCAATATTAATACTTTTTGGGAGGGAGAGCCAGTAAGGAACCAAAATATAAATTAACAGTCCGTTAGATTGAAAAATGTGACAAAAATCCTCAATATACCGAAAATAAGTAGTATCGTTATATGGGAGCATTAGCCACACATGATCCGATCTAGAGCATATTCACTCTATTAAATAGACAGAATTTGATCGATGCTGGCTGGCATGTTAGCAGTCGTAGCATCGCCCAGGAGCTAAAAATCGACCATAAAAATATTTTAAACCATTAACAAAAACAGGGATTTCCTTTTCCCCAACCTACAGAGTTTACAGTAGCGTGGATTTTTTTAAATATTTTTTTAAGAGTTTATTAAAGGTGTGGACCTATTACAAAATATGTTTTCAAAAGTTTGTAATATGCGTGGATTTTTTAAAAAATATATCTTTTTCAAGAGTTTTCTATAGGCGCGGATCTATTTCAAAAGTTTGGAATAAGCGTGGATTTAAAAAAAATATTTGTAATATGCTTGGATTTTTCTTCAAGTGTTCACAATAGGAATGATATTTTAAAACCAAAATCAGTATTCTATACCGTACTAAAATCAGTATGCTATACCAAATTTCGTGCAAATCGAAAGATATATGTGGAAATTGGAGCACCATTTACATTAAATCGGACGAAAATATATATTGGAGCTATATCTAAATCTGGACCGATTTTCACCAAACTTGGCAGACATCACTCTTGGCTCAATTCAGTACGTTGTGCCAAATTTTGGCAAATCGAAGAATATATAGAAATTTCGTGCACCATTTACATGAAATCGGACGAAACTATATAAATCTGAACTGATTTTTCCCAATTTCAATAGGGTTCGTCCTTGGGCCAAACAAATGAGCTGTGCCAAATTTCATTCAATTCGGACTATAGATGCGACCTGTGCTTTGTTTACAATTTAACACCAACAGACAGACACACGGACGGACATGCATAAATCGACTCAGAAAGTAATTCTATGCATATTTTCAAAAGGAACTATGGGTCCATCTTGTTTCCTTTTGCCTGTTACAAACATATGCACAAAGACATAATACCCTGTACCACAGTGTGGTGAAGGGTATAAAGAGAAATATTAAAAAATATAATTTTTACGAGTGTTTACAATAGGAAAGAAATTTAAAACAAATAAATTTTAGATTCAGTGTGGCATTTGTTTGTAGTGATGTGTGTGTTTACCTTTTTATGTAAGCCAGCTTGATCCCTTTCTTGTTGTTTTAAAAATAAAAACAATAAGATTTTTATTTTGAAAGTATGTACAGGCTCTAAGGGGTGTGAGGAGTGTTTCTGTGTAGTTTGAAGTCCATCCGACAGATGGCGCAATATTGAGTTTTTTTTTGTGTTTTTGTACCGTAACTCAAGTTCTTGAGTTAATTTTAAGATCGCTTGACAGATTGCGCGCTATATAGTTTCTATGATTTTTGCCCGATTAGAGATTGGGAGCTTAATCGATGTTAAGTATTCCGACACCAATTCATATATAACATGTTTTCATGAATAGTGTGTGTGAGTCAAACCGGAAAAGAATAACTTTTCAAATTAAAATAAAAATAATTTAAATCTACTTATAAAAATAATGTATAAAACGTATAGTAGCTCATCAATTTGAGAACGGCAGGTCCGATGTGACTAATTTATTTCAGTTATCTGTAATTGAAGTGAGAAGGTTTTTATGATAGAAATTTTGAGAAACACATTTGTCAGAAACGGCTGGGACATATACCATAAAATTATACTATTCCGACAATTTACAGAGAAGTTCCTTACCCTACTTGAAATACCGAATTAAAGGCAATTTGTACCACTATGCAAAATATGGACAAAAGATAAGGAGGCTTAAAACTCACAATAATGGCAAGCCAATTTTTCTATGTTATAAAAACAACACATGACATATACTCACACGATACCTGAATCATTCGCTGAAACTTGAACGTGTTCTAAATTGGAATCGAAACCAGCTATATTTGTGAAAAATGTCAACTACATATCTAAATTCGAATCCTACAAGAAGACAATTGTGCATTAGATGTTCTAAGTGTCTAACTTATATGTGCCTTTATTGTTCCTCAAATATATTTTTCATGATGTGAAAAAGTTTTCTATTGAGAACTACTGCACCAATTTGACTCATATTTTCCTACGTTTGTTTTTGATTGCAATGGGAAGAGTTTTACCAAAGAAAAATTTGAGAAAAACATAAAAAAGTCGGAGATTGAAGTAATCAAAAGTTGTGTTACTTACATCTTTTATAACTCGACAACGTCTGCAAAAACTTTGATAATTCAAAGGAATTATGAATCGTATGTGATCAAAATAGGAATAGTAATTACGCCATCCATACTACATTATCTTTTGAAGTGAAAGTAGTTAGATCAAAACTTGGTCTTCTCCTGAAAAAGGGTTGGTGGAATAAGTTCGACCAATTGATAAACTGGAATACCACACGTACTGACATAATTTTATATTTAATAATAACGATATTATTTAATATATTGGGGTATAACTAAATCATAGTTTACCGTCGTGAGGAAAATACTATGTGCATTTTTTATTGCGGAAATTTGACATAAATTAAATGGTAAATATTTTCTGAAATATACTTTTTAATGAATTCGTTAATTTTTACCAAACCAGTTTGAGATAAAAGCCCCTATGGTAGGCGCTGATTTTTAAAGTCTCTATGGTAGGAGTGAATTTTTTAAAGTCCCTATGGTAGGCGCGGATTTTCAAAAGTCTCTATGGTAGGAGTGAATTTTTTAAAGTCCCTATGGTAGGCGTGGACTTTTAATGCCCCTATGTGTTTTGGGCGTGGGGTTTTATGTCCTGTATATTAAATTTGTCATGTTGGAACTTTTCCTGTATCGGAGTGTAATAGATTACAGAAAACATCACTCAATAGAAGTTAAAGCTATTAATAGTTATTTCAATAAGTTTATTAATTTTATTGTAAGTGACATTAAATTCGTTGACATATACATTTGTTGTAAAAACTTTTCAGATTTCCTGTTATTTTCTTGGAGTCCTATTTTCATTCTTCTTTCATTTCGTTCTATTCATTGACTAGTAGAAGTGATGATGAAGCTATTATATTACCCTGCTGATATTGAAAAGTACAAAATAAACATTGTACATACAGACCAGGAAACACATTTGACAACAGTATATATATATGCAATTATATTCAACTTAAATTTACTGGTGTTCGGTCACATTTGTATATATTACAGTCACTTCGAAGACCATCAAAATATCTATACAGTCGCTGGACCTTTGTATTATTTATAATAATTTGAATTGGAGTGAGAAATGACGACCATTTCATCTACATTTTCATTTGAGGTATCTGGAGGTGGCAACATCATTCCCATATTCTGAAATATATAATAGAGACTTGGTTCTTCTCTGGTATCTTCACCTCCAACTTTTATACAAACTTCTAGCGAATGCAGATACCAATGAAAACTGCTGGGGAATGAACAAATATATTTTTACCAGACTGTAATCGTTAAAGATTTGTATTAAAACAGTGTACTAACATTTGGGCCTAATACTGTACAAAATCCCTTATTAAAATCACTGTAGTATAGAATTTTTTGTGGGGTAGTACCATAAAATCTCCAACGTAGCCAATATTTCATCCGACTAAAGCTGCCTATGAGAGAAAACTCTAGTGGTTGTTTACATTTTTTTTGAAGAAGTGTTAAGATTAAAGGGAATTTTTGTTTTGGGCGAAATGACAGGACTTCACTCTGTTTTTATACTTTTTCTTCGGCGTGTATTTTGCATTTTTTTAGAAGGGATAAACATTTTAAATTTTGCAGAATGGACGTGATAATATTCTAATCTAAAAGGATATTAAATATTATCAACTGCATAAACAAACTGTCATGGGCATGCATATCTGAACATAGACCAGTGGACAGACAAATAAGCTATTCGTGCCACAATAAAGGGCACTTGAAAGCAAAACAAAACAGAACTCTTTTATTTTGGCATTTTGACAGAAAAGGTCAACTGCCTACAATACCCATGTCATATTTAACCAACAAAGAAAATCAACAATGTCCTTGAGTCCTTTGTGTCCTAACCATGGCAAATGTGTAGCTCATGTCTAGTCACATTACGATCCTAAGAATTTTTCATAGAATTTTTGTTTTGCAGTTTTAATTACCTTGGTGTGGGGTTAACAAGGATCAACCAGACATGTTGGTTAAAAATATTTTTGAAATTAGTCTAAATTGTCCAATCAATTTTCTATTTAAATTCTTTCAAAAAGTGTAAAGTAGATATCTCATTAAATGCTGTTTTGTATTACATTTGATTAGAAAAGGGTTTAAGTTCTTGTTAGAAAATATTAGTATTCATCAGATTTTATAAAATAAACGTCAGAGTTAGCAGTAACAAGATGAGAGATTTAAATTATGAAAATCAGTATTATAGTCCATTGAGTATACCCTTCACCATACTGTGGTACAGGGTATTATGTCTTTGTGCATATGTTTGTAACAGGCAAAAGGAAACGAGATAGATACATTGTTCCTTTTGAGAATATGCATAGAATCACTTTTTAAGTCGATTTATACATGTCCGTCTGTCCATATTAAATTGTAAACAAAGTACAGGTCGCATTTATAATCCGATTTGGATAAAATTTTTCACAGCTCACTTATTTGGCCCATGAATCCTATTGCAATTGGGAAAAATCGATTCAGATTTGCTTATAGCTCTCATATATATTTTCGTCTGATTTTATGTAAATGGTGCACCGAAGTCCCTATATATCCTTCGATTTGCACGAAATTTGGAATATAGCGTACTGAATGAAGTCTTTAACGATGTGTGTTAAATTTCGTGAAAATCGGCTCAGATTTATATCTAAATCTGAACCCATATATATTTTCGTCCGATTTTATGTAAATGATGCACGGAAGTCCCTATACATCCTTCGATTTGCACGAAGTGTTGCATATCGTACAGAATTAAGTCTAGAACGAAGTGTGTTAAGTTTCGTGAAAATCGGTTCAGATTTAGATATAGCTCCCATATATTTGCACGAAATTTGGCATAGCGTACTAAATTAAATCTATAACGATGTGTGTTAAGTTTCATGAAAATCGGTTCAGATTTAGATGGCTCCCATATATATTTTCGTTCGATTTAGGGTAAATGGTGTACCAAAGTCCCTATATATCTTTCGATTTGCACGAAATTTAGCATGGGGTACTGAATTAAGTCTAGAATGATGTCTGTTAAGTTTCCTTAGAATCTGTTCAGATTTAGATGTAGCTCCCATATATATATATATTCGTCCGATTTAAGGTAAATGGTGTAAAAACGTCCCTATATATTTTTCGATTTGCGCGAAATTTTGCATGGAGTACTGAATTAAGACTAAAATGATGTGTGTTAAGTATCCAGATTTAGATAAAGCTCCTCTATATATTTTCGTCCGATTTAATGTAAATGGTATATATATATCCCTATATATATTTCGATTTGCACGAAATTTGGCGTAGCGTACTGAAATAAGTCTAAAATGATGTGTGTTAAATTTCGTTTAAATCTGTTCAGATTTAGATATAGCTCTCATATATATTTTCGTCCGATTTTATGTGAATGGTGCACCAAAGTCCCTATATATCCTTCCCTATATAACATGAAATGTGACAAGTTTCGATAACATCAGTTTAGATTTTGATATTGTGCTTTAAATTTATTTACATAACTTTGTCCCATTGTAAGAAGCAGCTCTATATCTGACCAAAATTTAGTATAGGTTGCAGAATGACATGTTGAATTTCCTGTTAATGGTCCTGCAAAAATTCGACGTCTGTTAGAACTCCATCTGTTGAATATACCCAAAGTGGTGGGCATCATACAGTCCGCGACGTCTGACTTTACTACTTTCCTTACTGTTTATTTTTTTACTGCGAAATGTCACCCTTTCAGCGAGCATAAATCTGAATTTGTTAGATCCACACTTTACGAGAAACCTATCAGTACCGCTATCTGCCGAAAAATTAATGGATTTCTATTTCCCCAAACATATTTTTCACTGACTTCATATTAATTGTACACCAAATAATGAACTGGTGTCCATGTATAGATACAGATCACATATCTAATTTTGTCCAATTTCATATCAATGGTCCTTCAATAATTCGACTACTGTTAGGGTGCGTCTCTTGAATGTATCCAAAGTGGTAAAGGGTATCATACAGTCGGACCCGCCCGATTTTACTACTTTCCTTATTGGTTAATGTTGACCTACGTTTAAGGGTAGCCCCATAATATAATACACCAAATATCGGGCCCCGCCCGATTTTACTACTTTCCTTACTGGTTAATGTTGACCTACGTTTAAGGGTAGCCCCCATAATATAGTACGCCCAAATATGAGAATTTATTATCAAATTGACTGTAATTTGGTATTTTGGGTTCTCAAAACATACCTGAATCTTAAAATATTTTGACCTAATTTTTTGAAGGATATAATTTTAACCTGGACTTTTCTAATTGTATTCTGAACTACACTGGGCCGCCGAATATACCATGTTTCTAATACAACCATTTATAGTAACACCATTAATTTAAATGCTTTTGTATTTTTTTTTCCATTCTCATTCCAGATGAAACCCCAATCCCTTTATAATATTCAAGTCAAGTGAAGCTCTACTCAGTTACTGCGCACAATTCTATTAAAAATATGTTGTGGTAGGTAGTTGTGGTTGAATATTATGTCCAAATTGACTGATGAATGACAATCAATTAGCGCCGCTTGACTTAATTCACATTATTGAGATTAACAATTAATTCACTCAATTTAAATATTATTTGAGCGTAAATTGTTGTTGGGAAATTATGTTACACCTTCTTATTAAAGAGTTTAATACAAAAATATCAATAATGAATGAAATTGCATTTTAAACGTAATGGATTTCAAAAATCAATTAATTGTAGTATATGCCTAGGAGGGAATTTATGTGTGTAATTTGTATATTTGAAATCCGTTTTGTGGAAACACAATCGGATATAATGCCAAAATTACAAAAATCTATTAAATATATATTCGTTCATGATAAAGGGGAACAAATACAGTAAGTGGTTAAGTTCTGCCTGGCCGAATGATATGGGACTGATATTGAAATAAATTAAAACAAGTGAAACCAGTAAGGAAAGTAGTAAAGCCGGGGTGGGCCGACTATATGATACCCTTCACCACTTTGGGTATATTCTACATATGTATCCCAACAGACGACGCGTTTTTGTTATATATCTATATTTGAACCGATTTCAGGGAAAATTGCCAGAGACTAATTTATATTACTTCAGTACGTTGTGTCATTCGGCCTTGCTATGGATCTTTTCACGCAGCTTAGCAACATCATTTTAGACTTAATTCAGTACTTCAGTAGTGTTGGCGGTTTATTTGGGATACCATTTGTATTTTGTTTTTATAAAAAACAACTTAGTTTTTTGTTGGGATATTCTCCCCAGAAGCTATTGCTTCTATACAAAAAATCTTTCAAACCCAAATGTCTCTTGTAACAAAGCGAAGTACTTAGCTGACCAACGTACCCTATACCAAAATTCGTGCAAATCGAATGATATATAGCGACTTTGGTGCACCAATTACATAAATTCGGACGAAAATATATATGGGAGCTACTCTAAATCTGAACCGATTTTCACGAAACTTTGCCACATCATTCTAGACTTAATTCATTACGCTATGCCAAAATTCGTGCAAATGAAAAGATTTCCAGGGACTTTGGTGCGCCAATTACCTACAATCGGGCAAAAATATATATGGGAGCTACTCTAAATCTGAACCGATTTTCATGAAATTTAGCACAAATTATTATAGACCCAAATGCCAGTCCGCTATGCTCAATTTCGTGCAAATCGAAAGATATATAGGGCCTTTGGTACACCAATTACCTTAAATCGGATGAAAATATATATGGGAGCTATATCTAAATCTGAACCGATTGTCACGAAACTTTGAACACATCATTCTAAACTTAATTTAGTACGCTATGCCAAATTTCGTGCAAATCGAAATTTATATATGGACTTTTGTACACAATTTACCTTAAATCGGACGAAGATATATATGTGAGCTATATCTAAATCTGAACCGATTTTCACGAAACTTGGCATACATCATTCTAGACCTTATTCATTACGCTGTGCCAAATTTCGTGCAAATCGAAAGATATATAGGGGCATTGGTACACAATTTACCATAAATCGGACGAATATATATATGCGAGCTATATCTAAATCTGAACCGATTTTTATGAAATTTTACACACATTATTCTAGACCTAATTCATTACGCTGTGCCAAATTTCGTGCAACTCGAATGATATATAGGGACCGTTTACATTAAATCGGACGAAAATATATATGGGAGCTATATCTAAATCTGAACCGATTTTTCCCAATTTCAATAGCGTTCGTCCTTGGGCCAAACAAATGAGCTGTGCCAAATTTCATCCAATTCGGATCATAAATGCGACCTGTACTTTGTTTACAATTTAACATCTACAGACGGACAGACGGACGGACGGATATGCATAAATCGACTCAGAAAGTGATTCTATGCATATTCTCAAAAGTAACCATGGGTCTATCTCGATTATTTTTGCCTGTTACAAACATATGCACAAAGACATAATACCCTGTACCACAGTGTGGTGATGGGTATAAAAAGCGTTAGTTCGGTTGTGCCGAAATTTTGATACCCCTATCATAGGAATACTGATTGTTACATTAAAAGAATATATGGGGAACATACCAAAAAGTGGACCAAACTTAATAACGACAATTCTACCAATCGATTGTTGCAAACCATAATGCATACCAAATACAAATAAAACATGTGTATAAAATCCTCAAAATACTGCAATTTGGAGGGCAAAGTTAAATGAGGCATACCTAAAGCGGGACCAATATTGACAACATTGTGAAGGAATTAGCGAATATTTGGCGTTTTTATAATATGAAGGGTATGCCTAATTAAGGACCGATATAACTCACCCCTCAACACACTGTGGTATAGATTATTATGTCTTTGTGCATATGTTTGTTACAGGGAAAAGAAAACGAGTTATACACATGTTTCCTTTTGTCCATGTTAATTCGTAAACAAAGTCCAGGTCGCATTTATGATTCAAATTGAATAAAATTCGGCACAGCTCATTTATTTGGCTTTAGGACAACCAAAATTGAAAATGGGAAATTGTAATGGCGCTTGCCTGGACCGATTTTTGTTGTTATTCGTGGCTATTTTTTTTTAGATTCAATTTCTAAACATGTTTTGTAACGGACGTTAAGCCAGCGACATCTACTATTGATGTTCCTTTTGTTAGCAAAAATTTCCTTTCTGTTAGTTGCCATTCTACCCTCGTCTACTTTCAGGTCTTACCAATTTTCATGGAAGATCTTTGCTACATGGCCGCGTCAGCAAGGTTTCATTTTATTTGACGACAGGAGTCTCGTCCATTTTGTCGATGGTTAGTCAATCAGTCAACAACATTTGGAAAAGCTATACAATTTTGTATGCAGTGTAATTCATATTTTTATCAAAAATTGTTTTTTTATATCGAAATTAATATCTCATATCGCATAAAAGCTGTTATTCTTATTCCTTGTTCACATTGGATATTTGTGGTTATAGTTGGAGAAGTCGGCCAATCGGTCTTTTGGAGACATTTGAAATTGTTGTTCTTCCTTTGTTTTACTTGGAGAGTTTTATTTCCTCAATAGGCTGAATGATAAGTGGTCTGCACAAGAGAACAGCCGTATATGAGAGATTGATGAAAGCTTTGTTTACAGTATCGTAAGACACCTTTGCTAAAGCCCAACCTACGGGCATCGAACAGTCGAAGTTTATAACATAAAGCATCAGGTCCATCTGTCTGTCCATTTTTCGTGGTTATATATTCGCGAATTAAAACCGAAAACCACGAGGTTATTAGAAGTGGTAGAAGACGAGAAAATTTGTGGATAAAAGAAGTGGATTCATCTAGAATATGATGTTGCATAATCAGCGGTATTCAAAGTCTGTTTTGTCGAAAAGAAACCTGCTATGATATACAACAAAACTGAGGTAGTGATAAGTGGCAAAATGAGGGTAAATACAAATAGTTGTGCCTGACGCGATATGAGTAAATCATCAATTTAAAATAAATCAATAAGAAGCCACAAAATTGTTCACCAAAGAACAAGGATGTACATTTTATGCAACTAAAAAAAGTTATATAATAGTGTATTAATAAGTTAAAGATATTACGTTACATGGTCTCTAAAAATACTTGGAGTGATTTTTTTCTTATTCTGGTTTCATCCAATGTTCGCTGCTTCTTTTTTTTAACAGCACATAAAAGAATACCATAGAAGCACAACAAAAGAAATATGTGACTGTTAACATAGCACAAAGCAGAAAGTTTATTAATCGATGTAACATTACATATGTTAAAATTTAACAGGGTGTTGGATGTGTCGGATGTTGCTAATGTTAAACCCTAGCAACATTA